>NC_047027.1:24698692-24841157 GCF_902652985.1 Pecten maximus
TTACTTTAGGAGTGATAGGGACGGTGGTAATGCTGCCACAGCCACTCCTTCATCTACACCTCCATGTTATACATCATCTCCTGATGACTACAGTCCAGTCTGTAACCTGGCCTCTAATGAAGTCAGACTTGGAATCCTCAACCCTGTACACGGTGATACATACAGCTGTAGAGTATACCTGTCCGACTCCACACTGATAGGACCAGAGTCAACACAGGTGTCTGTTGTAGGTAAGTTGTGGTTTATTATACAACGATTCACATTGTGGTAGTAAATCAGTATAAAATCATTACAAAAGCACTGGCCCAATAGCTACTGAGAGAGGTGGAATGTGTATAGACGTATAACAAACAAGATATAAATTGCTAAATATAACAACAGAAACAATACAATCAAAGCAGAAAGAAAGGACAATTGCTTACCAGTATGGTCCAGACTAGAAATGAAACTTTTTTTTCAAGTTTTTCTCATTCTAATTACCTAAATCTATGTTGTATACACTTTGTTAAAAATACTCAAACCACAACTAAATTGCTGGCGATGTTCGCATTTCTGGTCCCCGTTTTTGATGGGAAAAAATAGAAAATATGGAAAATAAATTTTTCATTTTGAGATGCAAAGTATATGGGAAAAAAACAAAAAACAAAGAAACAGAAAGAAAGCGGAAAAAAGAACGGAGTTAGAACTTCCTGAAAAATAAGCCACGGAAAAATGCACATGATAAAGATAAGCTATATTGCAACACTGTGCAAGTGTGAATTTAAGGGTTTACATTTGAGTTTCATTTATTTACAGAATCCCACTGAAGTAGATCAACCATCAATTCTAAAGTATCCAATATGGTATTTTAGTGATTTCTGATGAATTGTATCGTAATTAAATAAGTTCTGTGAATGCAGTTATGTGAAATCATGTTAGCTATCAAAATATACAAGTTTTCATATAAAGAGCAATGCTTTTTTTCATCTGAGAATTATACCATCACTCTAGTTTTGAATGGGCAAAAGAATAGGGTGAATCATAAGTTTCGTTTTAGATAGTAAGGCAAATTATTTCATTAGATAGATGTCTTCGTACATAATTTTGTGTTAAACAAGCATCATGTAGAGAACCTCTCTGACTGTTCGTGAAATACACTTGTATCAACTAAATAGCCTCACTGGCTGTATAAGAATACTTTTATTTATTATACGATTTCCAATTTGTATTTCCGGCATTTTCTAGCATTTCTCTTTATATTATAATTGGTATTTCTCCGCATTTTGTCTCCATTCGTATTTGACATACTCTCATCTCGTATTTCTCCGTGTTTGGAATATTTTCCCGCATCCTTTTCCGTATTTAATCCGAAATTTCGAAAAATGGGAGACCAAATATTCACATCCGTATTATTCATGGACAAGATATGAAATAGAGACACTGGTGTAACCCAAGTTTTCATGTATTTTTTTATTAGCTGTGTAAGTTTGATGTGTTCAATATTATGTAGACAGAATACACATATTTTCTATACATTTTTTTTATTTACTAGACAATAGACTGATACAATGCACAACAACGTGACGTCATGCACGTATGACGTCAGAAGCGTATTCTCAAAGTGATCAGGCTGATAAACATGATAATGTGTCGGTTCTGGTGAATGAAAATACTCTTCTGTAAAATATTTTACGTAATTATGCAAAGATAGCGTTATCCTTGATATTCAACAATCATTTTGTCGGCATTCCGTCATCGTTACAAGTACAATTATGACGTCATAACATAAGTCACTATTGCTAGCATATGTTGCTATAAGTTATTTTCAAGTAAGTATATAAAAGACAGTTTTTGGCAGTGTTATTTATTGTTGAAATTCATACATATACTTTCTGTGATGATTATCTCACGAATTTCATTAATTTCATCTGTCTAGGATTAATACTTTTGTTTTTCAAAACTTGAATAATGAACTTTGCAATTACATCTAAGTCTCTAGCTCCTACAATGTGACATTGATTTGCGAGGTTTGAGGAGATAGAAGTGGTATATGTAAACTGACTTCTCTGTGTTTAGTACCCGTAACTAGTATAATCTTCACACCCCCTGTCAGTGACACAGTGACAGTAACACCAGGGGACAGTCAGGAGTACACATGTGTAACCGGAAGTTGTCGTCCTCCTGCCCGGATAAACTGGTACAAGGATGGTGTAAATATCACAACCCAGACCGGAAGTGTTACTAGTGATGGGGACAAGTTTGTGACCACCAGTTCTTTTACACTGACCGGGACCAAAGGAGACAGTCAAGCCACTATCCATTGTAGGGCTAGTAATGTGGACGGAATGACCCCTGTCCAGTCTGGTGTTAAAACGTTTGTTGTTCAATGTAAGTATGTTTTTCTTGTAGTGTTTGAATATTACCGGATAGGTTAATATCATATCATTAATGGATCATATGAGCCGAATGAGCTATTTATATCATTTGATTTTGATGTACTGTAAACATATTGTTAGAATTCAGGGCATTGATAACCACGAGTTACATAAAGGATCACACCGATATCTAATGCATGTACTAAATCAATAGTTCATAAAGATCCAGAAAATTATCAAATATCCGAAATAAGAGGTAATGCAAAGTGTTCATAACGTCAGCAGACGTCATCTATCACGTAAATTATGATGATGTGAAAAGGTCATTTAACATAGACATAACTTAGCAGGTATCTGTTACCTTTGTCTGTTTTTTAAATATCTTTATTCATCGATATCATATAAAAACAGTTAAGGAGTTCAAGCTATACGCGAGTTCAGTATGTTGCTTCTTCATACCTATAATTGTCAGATGTTTGTCACAATCATGTAAAGCACATAGTCAAAAATAGCGACTTTTCCAAAATTGCTTTTAATCCCTAACGGGTAGTAAACTATAAAGGCGCATGATTTACCAATATTTGGAGCACGCCGTTCAGGCCCAAAGAGATTTCTAAAACCAGCAAATGTTCTCGGTTAGTAATACTAATGCAAGTTATCATTGCATCTTTATAACATTTTATTTTTCTTTATAACATGGACAATTGCTACCCCCAATCAGTCTAACACGTAGCATTCGGTCTACATATGAAACAAAGTATCATGTTGCTGGATAAAAAAGCAAGCACTTCTTCTGACATCGCAATACAAAATGTCAGCAAATTGAAGGTTTCATTACAAATGCATGGTAACGTTAGGTTTTGATATACAAAATGTATCTGATAAATCGGAAATCATACATGTGCATAACTTATGTGGGGCAGTAACGAAGGTTGCTAGCTTTCTGTGCAAAAAAAATCTACTACCACAGGGTCACCAGATGGACCGCCAGTTATATCCGGGTATACAAGTGGTTCCATCTTGTATGCGAACGAGACATTATCGCTCAGTTGCCGGCAGCAGAGTGGAAACCCTCTGTCTACCCTGACCTGGACTGGATTGTGTGGGGGAATCCCCGCCACAGATGGCAGCACTGTTACAGAATCGGTGTCTACCATCACTATAACTCTCACGAAAGGATACAACCAGGGGAGATGTGTCTGTGTGTCTACACATCCACAACCTCAGGCTCAGGACAGGTCACAGGTCACATTTACCGTACACAGTAAGTATACCTACCTAGGACATAGGTCACAATTACCGTACACAGTAAGTATACCTACCTCAGACACAGGTCACATTTACTGTACACTGTAAGTATATTTACCTCAGATACGGGTCACATTTACTGTACACCATAAGTACCATTAGACCTTTAGAAATAAATTGGCTTCGGTCAGTTTAGCGTCCAAATAAAGCATCAAATTTAGGTTTTGATGTACAAAAGAAAACAGAGTGTCATAACTTTCCAAATCTTTTACAATATATAAGTTAACTTTAGTGATGATAAGGTATTTTAATGATAATTTCAAGCAAAATATTATGTCTAGAGAAAAATATAAATTACATTTTTATAGCAAAATATGCCGGGTCAGCTTTGCATTTTCCCATTGTCGTTTGTAGCATTATTTTAATTGGTCAAATCAGAATAAAGTGAAAACTTTCTATAAACAATGTACTAGTTATGTTGTTTTAAAAGTTTGAATGTGCAACATTATATGGTTACTGTATATACCGTTAATGTAAACTGTTGTTTTATAATTAGACCCTCCCAGTGTCCCGATCATTAGCCGGACACCGACACAACCATGGTTGGAGGGAGAGAGCGGGACACTAAGCTGTAGCTACACTGAGGGTTTCCCAGCTCCAGCCATGATTGAGTGGTTCCGTAACAGTCTCCAAACAGGACAGTCAGCGCCATCTATATCACTCTCTCCTCTCAACAAGGATGACAACAGGGCCGGGTATTCCTGTCGTGTGAGGAATGATTTCACTGATGTCAAACTTAATAACCTGACGTCACCAGTTACATACCTCAATGTTGAATGTATGTATTGTAACAAGACACCAAGCTTTATCTACCCGAAAGAGACAGTATTTCTAATATCAAACATTCACAAATATATATACATTTAATCATGATTTAACTGACATCATTGATAGCATTGGTTTAAAATTTCCGGAAACAGATAAACCGCTGGTGACCTTGACCCCTACCCACCTTACCGTAGTTGAAGGTCAGACTGCTCAACTAACTTGTGACACAGAAGGAAACCCCACACCAACAGTCGAGTGGCTACGTGGAGGTACATCAGTACAGACAGGACAAGGGACCTCCCTGACCTTGACCCTGGAAAACGTAGATCGCTCAGCGACAGATAACTACACCTGTCGGGCGGAGGGCGTGTCATCTGTACAGGGGAGGCAACTAATCACACTGAAAATTGCTTATATTCTGGTACAATGTAAGATCACCATGTATTATGTAATAAGTTAAATATTCCATTTAAAATTTGATCTGCCACCAACTCTAAACGAAAGTCACATCGGTACAGGATAAAATCTACCTTTTGTAAACATTGTGAATGTTCCTTTGAGAACTGAACTTCCTGATCTACCTTTTACAGCGCTTGTTTCTGACATCACTTTACTCTGTTGGATTGTTGTTGTGCTCGACTTTGTATATGTCGTACCCGAAATGTTCAATGAGCAATCGTTATGTGTAAACGCCTTACTCAGACATACCTTACCATAATCTTCATGTAGCTCTAGCATTTACCAATAAGTGGTGTATTCCACAGATACGTATTAAACGTATGTGTTCATTAGGTAGTTACTGTTTTATCACCGACGTGAATCCGCTTTTCGCTAGGTTTTATGCCCACCGACTACAATCTTTGTTTTATCATTGGCTGTTCTTCTATTTGTTAATCATTGTAAGGAATTGGGATTACATCCGAGTTTGAATTGAATAAGATCACTTTTAAGCCAATGCATTTCGTTGAGGGTATTTACAAAATAAGGCCTGTCTGTGCGCAAGTCCGGTATTTTACATCACAATTGGGAGATTATACCATCTAGCACTTTTGAATATTTGCCAGATCCTCCGGATGTAGTGGTTGTGGCGCCCCCCGATGTAGAAGAGGGAGACACGGATGTCCGGTTGATGTGTAGGACTGTAGGAGAACCCGACATGCTGACAAGTCAGTCCTGGACACAGACCATTGCCCAGACCCTCATTGCTGACCAATTCACGTATGACACGGCAACACCGGACACAGTAGTCTTGGCTGATGTTTCTCTGGAGGACACAGGGACGTATACATGTAGTGTAAGCAACGGTATAGCAACGGTATAGCAGACACACAAGGGGAGATTATACAATCCAACAGTGCTGTGTTAAATGTCAAAGGTATATATGTGCACAGTACTACAGTCCAACAGTGCTGTGTTAAATGTCAAAGGTATATATGTACACAGTACTACAGTCCAACATTTCTGTGTTAAATGTTAAAGTTATATATATGTACACAGTACTACTGTCCAACAGTTCTGTGTTAAATGTTAAAGGTATATATGTTAACAGTACTACAGTCCAACAGTTCTGTGTTAAATGTTAAAGATATATATATGTTAACAGTACTACAGTCCAACAGTTCTGTGTTAAATGTCAAAGGTATATATGTTAACAGTACTACAGTCCAACAGTTCTGTGTTAAATGTCAAAGGTATATATGTTAACAGTACTACAGTCCAACAGTTCTGTGTTAAATGTTAAAGTTATATATGTTAACAGTACTACAGTCCAACAGTTCTGTGTTAAATGTTAAAGTTATATATATGTTAACAGTACTACAGTCCAACAGTTCTGTGTTAAATGTTAAAGTTATATATGTTAACAGTACTACAGTCCAACAGTTCTGTGTTAAATGTTAAAGTTATATATGTTAACAGTACTACAGTCCAACAGTTCTGTGTTAAATGTTAAAGTTATATATGTTAACAGTACTACAGTCCAACAGTTCTGTGTTAAATGTTAAAGTTATATATATGTTAACAGTACTACAGTCCAACAGTTCTGTGTTAAATGTTAAAGTTATATATATGTTAACAGTACTACAGTCCAACAGTTCTGTGTTAAATGTTAAAGTTATATATGTAAACAGTTCTACAGTCCAACAGTTCTGTGTTAAACGTTACAGTTATATATGTACACAGTACTACAGTCCAACAGTTCTGTGTTAAATGTTAAAGGTATATATGTTAACTGTACTACAGTCCAACAGTTCTGTGTTAAATGTTAAAGGTATATATGAAACTAGTACTATAGTCTAATAGTGCTGTGTTAAACAGTAAATACAAAGTGTTTCACTCCTTTTTTTAAATCATATATTATAGGTAATCATATTACGGTGTATAAGTATATCTGTGACTTACTCAGACAAAGTAGGAGACTTACTGGGCTTACTGTGTACCTAATCCTCTGTCCGTGTATTTAGTCAGGTTTCGTTTCATTTGTTTAACGTCCTATCAACAACTAAAATCATTTACGGACGGCCTCCCGTGCGTGCGACACGCATGCGTGTGTCGAGTGCGTATATGTGTTTTAGGAGGCTGCGGTATTATCATGATAAATATCCTTGTGAAAGTCATGACCAACTGTTAAAATACTGATAAAACATAAAATGAGTTTTGATAAGGACTTTCTATTTTAGATGTCGTAGTACGTCATTCAAAATGATCGTTTTCTCCGATTTCTTATCGGCCTTAATGAATGATTATTCTGTTTAAAAGAATGAGTCTGATCTACTTTCATATAAGTTATGAAACTATCACTGAAATGAAAGGGAGTGGAATATGATTGCCACACCCCTGTCTCTAAATACTTGGGCTCACAAGAATTTAGTATTTTAAAACAAATTCATAATTATCTGAGATAGTCAGAAAGGTCATTTGTCAATTATTCTACTTTTACCCGGTATTTTGACAATTGATGAATGTATTGGATAAAAAAATAAACAAGTATGAATAAAATGGGTATTCTACGGATATCGAAAACTTAATAGGATGAGTTTTTATTGCATTTCAGTCAAACTAATGTGATTTAAAATGATCTATTAATTTACACGGTTTTGCATTGTATCCATACCATATTCATAATATTATCATTGGTGTACATATATCATAATACATTTGGTGTCATTATAGTTGCCCCGAAATTCAATTCAAGTGGACAGAATCACAACTTCTATAGCAGGCTGCATGAACAAGTGACCATACAGATTCCGTTCTACAGCAACCCTCCTGTTACATCTACTGATGACCTAGAATGGACAAAGGTGTCCTCTGGTGCTCGGATTGTCCCATCTTTAAACATCACCTTCGGACTTACTAAGGATGAGCTCATCGACTTGTCAATCAAGGGAAGGACTGTGCCATTCTCCGGTCAGGCGGCTGTTATGACTCTGCTATCATTTGACCAGTCATTAGCCGGGGACTACACCGTTACTGTTTACAACGACGGTAGAAGTCGACACTCTACTACAACCTTTTCTATAGCTCCATCTGGTGAGTCAAAAATGAAAGACAAATAAAAGATTTATAAGTAGATCAATATGTTCTCTAGGTATGGTCTCAGCTAAACGAAAAGAATGAAAAATACACACTCACACACTTCAGAATGTGTTGTTTATTGTGTTGCTTGCATAAACTGATGAAGGAAAGTGAACCTCGTGCAGCTTAAGTGAACTGCGAAGCAGTTCATGTACCGTTCCATGTAATGTAATACTTTTCATTTGTTTGTTTGCTTACCAGCGTCAATTTCTCCATTTAACGGCATATTTTCAATAAACAAAAGCCAAGGCAATACTATCTGGCTAGTATAAGACCTTGTTAAAAGGCTAAGTGGTTTGTTTAAATGAATAATGTGAGCCTATTTAAGATTTAAATGGGACCCTTCTGTGCGGCCTAATTAACATTTTCAGATACACAAATCAAAACACTTTAGTTGAATATGCAGGATATTACTAAAACCATCACAAAATTATAACTTTTCACTGACTTATGTTTTAAGTGCATGAGATCCTGGATGACTAGTGTACACTGAACAACTCAGGTTACCGAATAAGATTATTGCGCAGAATAATTATGAAGTACGTGGTTATCAAGTTTGCGAAAATAGTAGAAACAATAATCTTTAAAGATTATCTACCTATAGAATACATTACAAACGCATAGAAGTAAAAAGAAAATTAAAGCGCGGACAAAAATATTAATGACTCCAGGACAGATTAATTAAGAGGTTAAAGGTTTTTGCTGAATCTTAGCTGAAAATACTGGTTTATTTTACGACATAATGTTCTTTATTTCAGCACAATTATTTGTAAAAGAGGCATGATAAAGAATCCATACTTACGTTTTTAATAAATTTATGCAACAGGCCCTCCTGAAATGCCTTCAAATTTTCAAGAGATAGAAACCACTGCAACGAGTATTACTGTACAATGGACTAAAGGTTTCAATGGCGGCCGCTCCCAGACATTTGTTATTCTGTATAGACCTGAGGGAGGAACCAGGACAGAAACAGTATCAGTGAGGGAACGACAACAGTCAACATACACCAAGGAATTAACGGGTCGGAATCCTAACACCAGATACCAACTCAACATGTACGCTTATAACGAAGAGGGGAACAGCTCACTCAGCAGTGTGGTGGATATAATCAGTAAAACCAACCAAGAATCTTCATGTACGTGTAAGAACCTATACGATAAAGTCAGATATAAATACTATTGTACTCATAGAATATATAAAGGCTACACAACGAGTGGTTGTTGGATATGGAATTTATTTCACACGAGTAAGTCATTTTTTTCAAAAGACACGAGCCTTAGCGAGTGCCTTTGGCAAGAGTGTCTTTGGTATTTAAAAAAATAGCTTACTCGTGTGAAATAAATACCATATCTAAATATCACGAGTCGTGTGACCTGTTTCTACCACAACGATATCGATTTGAATCAAAGGGAAGCATGGCCAAGTCTAATTTGGCGTATGCAAATATGGTGTACAGGTGACGGCCGAAACCCGGTGATGTGGCGTCATTCGATTATTGATGACGTAAATAACAATTACAGCTCGGGTCAAAGTTCGAATTTTTGACCAATCAAAAGACCGGAGGGTTAAATTCCACTAGTGGTATATAAAATGTATTTATTCAACAGTCGGGACATTCATACAATGACTTTAAAGAGGAATAACACAGAGTATGTTGGTAGAACCATGTTTACATTCAGTGATATATTGATACATGTAGAATAAGATGAAACATCCTCAACTGAGGGATTTCTCTGTCGATACAAAACAAAAGGGTTTAAAATCTCCATATATCCGACATGAAACATAATCATATGTATACACAGATCGCTGTAGTGTACTGAAAGGAAAAGAAAAGCAATCAGAAAAATTGCTTGATTTACTGCAGAAAATTGGGGATGTTTTAAAATGTATAGTAATAATGGTGTAATTGAAAGATAGGGAATCACTTTACTTAGCAATCGCTTAAGCGTAAAAATATGTGTATCGGGAAAATATAACAGGGGCAATATATCTTCTGTTGGTTGAATATACATAGTATATCCGATATCTATTTAATAGGCCACATCGCAGGCCGTTGCAATACTGATACCATATTGAACCAACCCCTCCCCCAAGATAGATCATTTCATCATTAAATAACATGAAATAAACTACGACTATTTGAAGATTTAAGATACAAAAATACTTATATCATGCTAATATCATTGAAGAAAAAGATTAAAAAAAGACCGATATATTATATTTTTTGCTCTTGTTTGCAGATCAGGACGATAATACATCGAATCCCAACACCGCGTCTATTGCCCTTTTTATAATATCATCCGTGATGCTAGCTACAACAGTGTCTTTGATCCTGTGGATTATTTGTAAGTATTCCTACTTAATAACTTCATTAATGCGTCATTCTTGAAAATGACTATTCATGAAATGTAGCCTTGCAGTATGTGTGCTGACAATGGACATTACTAGATCTGTAAGCATCAAAATGCGCAAGACACAAGGTAATTTTAGTCAAGGTTAGTTTTATCATTAGAATCACTCGTAAAACGCGAGTATTATACTTATTATGTATCTTCCATTACCTATTTAACTTACAACCCAGCCTATTCTTGTTAACCGAAGAATTGCTACTTTTAAAAAATCTTCACAAGAGATGGTCCTCTTTTTATGTTCAATTTAGTTTCAGTAAATATTGTTTTACAAACTGTGTAATAGAACTACAGAAGGAACATTTATTGTTTAAGACTGCTGATTTTGACAATTCATTGTTTATCTATGCATTTTAGCTTCAACTCTTTCTATCTCGTAAATAAGAACGTTTTAATCATATATTGCAGGTAGACGAAAATTAAGGTAGGTGTAACAGTATCCACCAATATTATTTTTGGATGATATTAATAGTTTTACCCATTATATGTCCTGATGCTATTTTCTTTAAATCATGTCTAACTACTATGTGTTTATCCAAAGCAGTCAATGATGCACAGGTAGAAATACTTAAACTATAATAGTACACTTTGCCAGAAAAATCACAATTCTGTAATTAGGAATTAACACATTCGCGTAATTGCTTTTTTCAATGCCAAACTTCACACATCCCTCTTGGTAATAGGTATCGCTTTCGACACTGTTTCTCTTTTAATACATTGTATTGATAAGTGATGTATGTTATCATTCAAATCGATTTATCTTTTTCTAGGCAGACGACAGGTACAGACAAAAATGACAAGGCTAAATCAGGTAAAATGGCCAAAAAAGTTCAGTCTGAGACAAACAAATATGTTCAAAGTAGTATATTTAGCTGACCTGAATAATGTACTTTTAAATACAAGTAAATGTCTAAAATTGTTCAATGCTACAGGAGTATTGTGATTTCTTGGTTCACAAAAACAATGAAATAATCATTTATTTAAGAAGCGGAATGAGCTCAAATCTTACGCTGATATTCAGAAATAAATTAAATCATAATAGTTCAACTCAGAGGTAATGTTTATTTGCCAATTCTGTATGACATTGCTTTTATTCCAAGATGCCAAATAATGTGACGCGTGTTTCTTGACACATACCAACAAAAATATCGATGTTTTATTGTCAACAACCCCTTTGATTTTTGTTGAAAGGGGCGTCTTATCTCTGAGCTTAAGAATAAATGACAGAGTTTGTGTCCTTATTTTGGAACAATATACTAACGTCAATTTCAACCTCAAATGCAGATGTTTCTCTGAATAGTGCAGCCTTGCTTATTACTTTGTAGGTGTAAACCTGTCTCAGTCTCCATTAGGACAACATGACAATCCAACTGAGAGGTAAACACAATTGAATCTCCATTGCACGAGTCAGGCAGATGTGTTAAGAAAATAACCAATCAAATTGTTTAATGTTTAGATTAGCCTTTATATAGGTACCCTTATTATATAATTAAGTAATTCTCAGCTTTAGGTGTATATGGTTTGAAATCAATTGATGCATGGAATTTGTGTTTTATTTATTTATTTATTTTTTAGTTCGTCTGTTGACGAGAGTGCCGGACACATAAAATAACGGTTAGTTTCATCCACTAACATATTCAATGACGTCATTATAAACACTTGTTATTAAGGTCACATTATGACGATCTAAACCTTGAAGAACGAGAGCCACCGTCGAACTATGAGTGCCTTGGTAATAATGCTGCAGGTAAGTCGAATGTCGTACTGGAGTTGTACCGATGATAGCTATATCATACAATATACAATAGGGAAATATTTATTTTGTGAGGGCATATTGGTGTAGTGGTGGAAGAGTGAGGTTGTGATCGAAGGATCGCTAATTCGAGGCCTAGTACGGGAGCTATGTGAAGCCTTGAACACGATACTTTACTCTGTTGTGTTCTTGCGATTTCAGTTTAGCTGCATGCACGATAAGATAGTGTTAGAAATGTCTCAAGCTATTTGCATCCAGCGGCAGCTCCGGTTGTATGCTCGCCAAGAAGTTGAGGTAGATTGATTGATATTTGATAATCAAACATAATAATTTGTGAACCGACTAGAGAAGGTTATATATTGCTATAATACAAATTCTACTTATTATATAATAACACGTATACATCATTGTCTGAATAGAACGCCATCCATTTTGATAAATAAATAAATTGTCTTAATGTTTTGTAAAAGACAATTTCCGAGATATTTAGGTGATGTATTCCTGAAATAAACTAACATGATGTTATCCCTTCACTCTTTTCTAGCCAATGCGAATGCAGAAGTTTCCACTGACGACAGGTTTGTATTGACGCTTTACTTACGAAGGATATAAATATACTGTATGATTCATATTTCAATATCATATTTGAGCAATACATTATCGTCAATAATTGATTCCAATATAAAAACTATAAAATTAACGTAGACAGGTCAAAACCATTCAGAAGAGGTTATTCAAATGAAACAAACGCAAAATATTACAGGAAAAAAATCCACGCATATTACAGTTTAAGTTAATGTTGCAGAATATCGTTAAAAATAATATCTATTATGTACATTTGCACTGTATTTTTCATATTACGATGACACAAATTGGATTCGAAACGTCATCGGGAGATATGTTTAGAAAATGTTATGTGATTATGAAAGATGAAGGGCGAATCAATAACATCAAAGCGCATTATATAAGCAAAATCATTTTACTTTTCATTGTAGACAAATGTATGAATCCCTTGGCACAAGAACTAATGCCGGCGTGTATGATGAACTCAAAGGTGTGTTGGGTCAAAATCAAATATCTGTTGAGTGTAATACTATTTAAATATAATTATTACAATTATTGATGAAAGTGTTAGTGAATGTGTTTTGTGAACTAGATATTCTCATAGCTTTCCCTTTTCAGGACCAGCAAGCCGCACGTACGAAAATACGGTTATCAGATGAAGAGACAAAGGAGACAACATGCGACAATTCTACGTTCACTACTTGTGTTAACTAAGCAGATGCCAAACCGTTGTACATACAATGTATCTGATATGTACTCGATGAAGCTTATTCATATGCCTGGATATTTTGAAGGACAGTGTTATCATTTGTATTGGTTGGTTTGTTCGTTTAGCGTCCTATTAACAGCCAGGGTCATTTAAGGACGTGGCAGGTTTTGGAGGTGGAGGAAAGCAGGAGCACCCGGAGGAAAACTACCGGCCTACGATCAGTACCTGGCAACTGCCCCATGTAGGTTTCGAACTTGCAACCGAGAAGTGGAGGCTTAGTGATAAAGTGTCGGGACACCTTAACAACTCGGTCACCGTGGCTCCTACACGGTTATCAAGTGATTTGTATTACTCAATGATAATTCTGTTTATATAAACATTCTTGGAATATCTTTTCTGTTTAATACAGCTTTGATCTATAAATGTATATCCATAAGTCAACGTCATGACACAATATGTATGCATCAATATATATTGATGAGCAACACATATTTTTTGTTATATTATGCTTGTCATATTGATCACTACTCTTGTTCAATCTCCCACTGTACTTTAAGTTGTCAACTCCTAAGATGCGTGTGCTTGCCAGAGAACGAGATATGATTATATCTAAAGTTAAGATAAGGATAACGGAAATCACTACTTAAGAATTAAGTACCATTGTTTCATCACCAAGTAACTATACCGCATATATTGCCTGGCCAACTGATTATTGTGTATCTATTGAAATTATGATCAGAGAAAAATTCTGTATTAAAAGAATTATTTAAATGCTCGCATGTAATTATATATATAATCACTTAATCATTTCTGCATAAAATGTATATGTTATTTACATCTAAACCATGCGGCTTATAACTATCATGCATGTAACGCCAAACGTAAATAATGATGTTTACCTTGTTTAAACAACTTGGATATATTACATACTTTGTTAAAATTAATTATGTTCATTCAACCCCTTACAAAGCATTAAAGTATCTTATTATTCCCCGTGAAACGCGTTTGCGGGGATATTAAATTGGGCTCCGTGTGTCCGTCCGAGATTCTTTTCCGGGCTATAACTCCATAACCGTTCCACGCAGCTCCTTGAAACTTTCTGTATGTATCAGACTAGTGCCCAAGTTGTGCCTTTTGCTATTGCGGACCTTCCATTTTCGTTATTTTGTTCTGTCACCATGGAAACTTAATCAAAAATACCAAATTACTGTTTCCGGGCTATAACGCGGAAACCGTTCGACGCAGCTCCTTTAAAATTTCTGTATATATCTGACTAGTGCTCTAGTTGTGCCTTTTGCTATTGCGAACCATCCATTTTCGGTATTTTTTTCTGTCACCATGGAAAATAATAAATAAAAAAAACAAATAAATGCAGATTAACGGTAAAACTGGCATCTATTTAATTAGTATTTACCAATTTCCGGATATTTTAGTTCCTCGTACAATCAGTATAAAATAAATTTGTAAAATGGATCACGTCGAAGATCATGTGTGTTTGATTATTGCTTCAAAGATCGCCCAGACGGCCAGTAGAATGCAGTCATTTCGCACACAGGAAATGCCGTCAATAAATGACCAAAATCATTAATAGGACGTTATACAATACAAAGCCGAAGCGGAATTCAATAGTGACAATAAACAACTTTACCAACTGCAACAATCTCTTCTCACAAATGTCTTAGTGATACAATGTAGTGGAATGTAAGTTATATGATATCAGATATTCTACCTAGTTTATGATACAGGTTACCCGGTGGGATATATGTCACTCAGTTTGAGATATTTTACAATGATAGATGTAAATCAATTGATGAAAGATGTAAATTTGCTAGTGAAACACGTTACCTGGTGTACGATTTAAGTAGCAACATGTGAGATATTTTACCTTTTGTTAATTGCCTGATGAGATAGGTAAGTAACCAGGTGCGAAATGCAAGCTACCCGATGTGGGCTATAAGTTACCCGGTGTGAGAGGTGCTACCTAGTTTGAGATAGGTCACTTGGTGTGATATGTACGTAACCGCATGTGAGATGTATTTTCTTGTGTTGAATGTAAGTTATCTGATTGGAGATGTAAGTTACCTGGAGCGAGATGTAGACTACCCTGTGGGAGATGTAAGTTATGTGTTTGGATATATTTAACCTGGTGTGAGATTTGATATCTGGTAGAGATATGTTACATGATATGAGCTTAAGTTTCCTGTTGTGAGCATTGTTACCTGTGTGATGTACGTAACTTGTTTGGGAAGTAAATTACATAGTATGATATATGCTACCTTGTGTGGTATTAAGTTACCCATTATATATTACTTGGTGTTAGATAAGATTCCTGGTGTGAGATATATCACTTGGTGTGATATGTAAGTTACTTGTTGTGAGATATGTTACCTGGCGTAAGATGTAATTTTCCCGGTGTGGAATATATTACCTGATTTGTGATATGTTACCTGGTGTGATATATGTTACCTGGTGTGATATATGTTAGCTGTTGTGGAATATATTTCCTGGTGTAAGGATATGTTTCCTGGTGTTATATGTAAGTTATCTGGTGTGAGATACACGTTACAAGATCGGCGAAATGTACCTAATATGATATAGCATCTACCTGGTTTGTAAATATCACATAAGCAATGACCTATTTATCTACGTTACAATTGGTATTATTTCAAACAGCTTCTTGAAAACAATTATATTAGCAGTGATTTTCAGTTCCTTGTTAACCTGAGATATCCATTGTCCATGTAAAAGGTTTGGTTTTGTTTAACGATGTCTTATCAACAGCTTACGGCATTTAAAAACGGCCTTCCAATTAGGCGTAAGGCATGCATGCGTGTGGTGAATATGTGTATGTATTGGGAGGCTCCGGTATGTTTGTTCTTGTCTCCGTATGATTGCGCTAAGCGGTAGTAGCAACTACCATTTGTATATCTCAGACAGGGTAAGGAATCCAAAGCCTTCCTCACATGGTCGAACCCTCAACTATTGGCCAAAATTGGTGAAGTGTCAAGGGAGAGTATGTTGTTGTAGTTATTAGTAAATGAGGTTAATCTGTCTAAATCATTTCTAAATATTTCAAAATTGTTTGCTTATTAATCTGGGCATGGATGATAAAGTTATTGAAATTGTTGAGTTTTTTCTTATTTGTTCTTAGGCAGTATCCATGTTGTTTTTTAAGTTAGATATTCAATTCAAAATCTTATGCGACCAATACACACAAAACAATCGATAATTAACAATTCATTACTCCGATATCTGAATTGTCAAATAAACATATTTTTTATTGTATTTTCAAGTGAATGAACATAGAAATATAGTGGTTTTTACATGTCACGAATAACCCCATGCATCATTGTTAGGCAGACTGGTATTTAATTGCAAATAAACCATGTAGTGTGAATTATTGTAAAATAGACACAATGCCCTTATAATAAATGCATTATAAATAGTCCTTGATTATTCTTGTTGAATGTGTAAATCCGCTATGATTTTTCTTCTTGTAACATCTCATGTTTAAATCGACAGTAATGTCAGTCTTGAACGTCAAATAAATACCAACGTGAACAAGACAACCAATTCCCTGTTAGTACCCTTGTCACAGCGCGTATACACCCCGTATTCATAACGTGTCATGTGGGCCTTGCAATACCCGTAATATATCTCTCTTCCGATTGGTCGGCATTTAATCTATTTGTATTTTTTATTTGTCGCACGATATCACACGGAAAGTCTAACATCGACCACAAAGAAGGTTATACGCCATTCTACACAAGGTAAAGATAGGTATTTACAGTATTATCACTTAGGCGCACTATTGTTTGCGACAAGAGGTCAACAACAAATTACAACAGCATAATCAGTATGTTTGTACAGAATAATGACACATACATTTAGACAAAGTTTGTAGTAGATTATACACTGCATAAACGTTCGTTCAATACAGGATTGTATATTTAACCATGCAATTGTACTTATGATAACATGTATGCTTTCAAACATACCATTTCAATATTTTTACAATATACGTTACATATATTTTAAATATTGATGTTTGAAATTCACGTATTATTTTTCATATGTCTTTCTAGTAATTGGATAATCATAGATATATTTGATCATATTTCAATATTGCATAATGATAATAATCCTTTCATTTTATGAATAGATGGGTTACATGTATAATAACTAGGTAAATACTTTTTACGAATTTTACTTACATATCTATTTGAGCATACAAATCGATAATGATACTCGTATCCATCCCCAGTAAAACATAGCGGACATTATGATTTCACGAAACCTGTCGGTCCATCGGCCTGTCTCTTAAGGAAGAAATATATTACTGGTTCTGAATTTACATATTGTTATTCTATTTTTTTGTTTAAGCATAGTTACATATTTTTTTTCAATCTGGAACTGACATTTACATATTGCATATGTTTTACCACGGGAAGATTTATCAATATCAACATACCACTTGTATAAATTGATCTTGCAGAATGGTTTTTTAACGTAATTTGAGGTAATATTTATTGCTAGTGTAGACATATCTATGTAAACATACGTCACTTAATCCTGTACTATTAAGTTTATTCTTGATATAAGAAATCCAATTGAAATCAGCAAAATCATTTACATGAAAATTCAACATCAGCTAGTACATTTAGCTTGATAACCTATTTTCACCTGTAATTAATTTATACAAGAACATTATCATTCTGGACTTTCATTTCAATATTTATGGGATATCTACCAGTTTCACTATTTACCATTATATTTTATATGGAACTACGAACATCCAAAACTTTTTCACAGAGTTGAACATGCAACTTCTCACTCACATTAGCATTTTCGACCCCCAAATCTCTGACGGGTATAAAACGTATGGGAGAGATTAAAACTTCGAACAGTTTCAAGTGTAGGTCTATTGGTGATATAATATTTCTATTTTCTGTATAATGCGTACATTGCTTTCTGAGCCTGCCCGACAAGTGTTTTTCTCGCTTTACAGAAACTGCCATGATAACAAAACAGCAGCCCTAGTAATGAATAACTGTCTTGGGTATCCAACACTTCACCAAAGAGAGTAAAAAGATAACAAATTTTGTTTTATTAAGATTAACCTTATGTTTCCAAATGTCACAATATATTTCGAATTCGCGAAAGCTTTCGGAAGACCTTCTGCTGTTTCTAAAATAACAACTTTGTCATTTGCATATAGCAGAAAAAATAATTTAACAAATATGCCCATGCGTTCTTGGAAGAGAGTTTCGCTATATTGACGTTGATCAACATAATTATCCATAAAAAATCTTCCAGATCGTTTATATATATCGAGAACAAAAAGGTGGAGAAATGTTCCCTTTGTTTTTCACTGACATGACACTTGAATAACTTATATTACTGAGCATATTAATTTGTCTTTCTTGATACGTGTGTATCATTTGTTACGAAGGTAACTATTATCTTTGTCTACAGAATTTTAAAATTGAAAAGGCTTGGTACAGAATGAGCGGTTATCTTTTTCAATATGTTGATGACATTGAAAATGCATTAACTGATATGTCATGTGACCCCCCCCCCCCCCCCCCCCCCCCCCCCCCCCCCCCCCTATTTTTTAACACATATTATCTAGGAAATCTTCACAAAAACCTCCTCCGTTGTAATTGATATTAAGTTTGTAATATAAAAAGCGCATGCAACTAAATATACCTCGAAAATTATAAGAAAAATGTGAATTTCGTCTCTGTTATATACTTATCCGATTTGCTGTCTAAACATATCTGACATTTACAACACAAAAGAAAATCTATTTCAATTCCAAGTGATAATAAGTTGTTTCTGAACAATCACAATTCAAATGAAAATGTATTTCCATCGTTTTACGACAAGCATGGCCATGTGTTATAGCGCACAATTAACTGCAAATTACAGGGATGGTCTCTTCTGAATTCATGCATGTTTAGCTATCAATTTTAGGTCAGCGTTTTAGGTTCTGGGTTATCATTGATGCATATTTAATTTGCTTCAATGTTTATTCGACCGGACACTTTCGCCAATGTCTTATCATTTACGATAATGTAGGTAGACATGAATTACTGTAAGGCATTTTGGTATTCATTTATTCAACCTGAGAGTGTTTTCCCTGAAAACTGAATCTTTTTTACTCATGAATATCGTAGACCCCGTGACTTTAATACACAATGTTTATCACATTGGACTTCGAGATTACATTTACTTTATCTAATTTTAGAATTGCTGGTAATCGACGCTAATTATTCTAAGTTTTTAAGAGTTTGTCAGGCAAAGGAAGTAGATATTGAACTTAACCTTTATATTATTGTATATATGATGTTTTAACTTTAAAGAAACATTCAGATATAACGTTTATAACTCGAGTCAGGTCATTTACCTCTTAGGATATCGATAGGATAGGATGCCGGATTTGCCGAGTGGTTAAGGTGTCCCGACACTTTAACACTAGCCCTCTACCTTCGGGTCTTGAGTTCGACACCCACGTGGGGCAATTGCCTGGTAATGACCATAGGTCGATGGTTTTCCCCGAGTACTCTGGCTTTCCACCACCTCCAAACCATGACACGCTTCTAGACATTATCTATTAAGTCATCGTATGTAAATGTCTGGTGCAACTCTGGTTTAAATATAGTGTACTTCTAATCTGAATTTAAAACACCGTTGGTCTAAATCTACCACAAGTCTAAATATGGTGTGTATCTAGTCTTAATTTTGACATTTCTGGTGTAAGCACATCAAGTCGAGATAGAATGTGCTATGAGCATAATGCAGACAGGTGACAAACTTCCCTGTAGCAGTAGTACAATGAACCATACTAGAGGACTTCAGGAAACAATCACCTACATACTTAGCCCTTAAAGGGAACAACCAACAATTGTTTTTTACATAGACTTTAGTGTTAACGTTTTGGAGTATATCATTAAAAGTCCTGAATTCAATATGGCAATCATAGTGTATAACGAAAGTTTAGGGTCTCATATAACACTTAATTAAAAACAAATTGGGTCCTTCAGCTCAATTTTTTTCCATGGTAACAATTTTGAAAATGGTTGAATTTCGCAGATAAAATTCACAAAAATCTGTTATGTTTACCTGTAAATGATTACGACATGAAATTTTGAAAATGAAAAAAAAATCAATCGGACTTACGAAATTTATATCAACAGTTATTATTGATAATTACCTACCAGGCTACACATCTATTTTGTTACTTCATAACATACGGGCCAATCGATGGCTGCCAGACATTTTATTCCTGGCTCAACTTTCTATACACAGGGAATGTATCACAAGTCTATTTTATCAATTGGTTGGTTGTTTCCGTCAAGGCCGCACACACATATTTCCTCAGCTTTTATCTTTTATCTTATACCTTTTTGACATTTGTTTGGCCATCAACTAGACGAAGCAGTAGTATCATGTTTAATTCTGTCTAATATTATCTCAACTCCGGTCGGTACTTGTTTGAAATACAACAAAAGTCTGGTCGAATGTTTACAGCAGAATATAAGTAATTCGTTATCACAAGATTTAAAATCTCACATAAGTTAGTCCACACACAATATATGGAACAGCTAATTTGATAAAAGAATTCAAAGTCTGTTTCCAGAGAGAACATCATTTAATTTTACATTTAGCATCACACAATCTTTGAAACACAAAATTGCTGAAGCTCAGAAAAAAAAAGAATAAAATATGTATAGACTTGATAGAGAAACATGCTTGTGTGCTTGATTCATGATTGTTTATGAATGCTTAATGTACAATGTATACTAAATTAATAATTGACCTATTTTTGGAGATACAGTGCATTTTTTAAGCAATGTTTGATATAAATGCTTAAGATTCCTTATTCATGCCTTGTCATAAGGATATCACAACAGGAACTCATAATCTAGACACGAAATGTATCAGTAAGACAGAAGGAAACCAACATCAAGTCATACCATAGGAAGTGGTCCCAGTGAGTATGGTTTGTTTTTGTTTAACGTCCTATTAACAGCCAGGGTCATTTAAAGACGTGCTAGGTTTTGGAGGTGGAAGAAAGCCGGAGTACCAGGAAAAAACCACCGGACTACGGTCAGTACCTGGCAACTGCCCCACGTAGGTTTCGAACTCGCAACCCAGTGGTGGAGGGCTAGTGCTAAAGTGTCGGTACACCTTAACCACTCGGCCACCACGGCCCCTGTTTTGAAACAGAATTCAAAATATCAAAGCATATCCAAAAATGATTTAACGATATTGATAATTCATCAAAGAGAAATGTACCTACATGTATACCTATTGTTCAAAAATAAATTTGTTTGTGACGAATGCATATCTAAATATCTTGCTTGAAAAGTATTAAAAATAGAAATAGTTTGCGTTAATTTAATTAGAACTTAAAGTCTGCCTTTTCCTGTTGAAACGGGTAGATGGTTAGGTGTTTAGGAGAGTGGACGAATTATGTCTCCTTTGTAGAAATGGTGTTGGAGATATATATTATTACATGTACTTATGTTTTTGAGAAGTTATATATATCAGGATAATATATGCCGTCATAGGTAGAGTAGGTTACTTTATATAATGTGAATAGACTTACTGAATCAAACATGTCCCTCCTACTGAAGAAGATATAAAAGTTGTATTATTGGTGTGTCTGTTTCAGCAAGATTACAGTATCATTTCATTGAATAAAAGTCCTTGATATTTTGTCAAGGTTACACGAGACATATGCTAGTGGTAAAACTTAAACTGTATAGCTCTACTACAGAATACATTTCCGTGAGGTCTAGTCTGGAAATGAATTTTGGTTTCATGATAGGAAGGACTATTAAGGTTATTTTATCATTGTTAGATTGTAAATACATGAACAAACCTTGGGTACCTTCTTCTAAAGGATGCACCTCTGTCCTAAGCCTTGTTTGCCTCTAGTCTAAATAAAGCGCACCTGTGTTCTAAGCAGTGGTTAAGGCGTCCCGACACTTTAACACTAGCCCTCCACCTCTGGGTTGAGGGTTCGAAACCTACGTGGGGCAGTTGCCAGGTACTGACCGTAGGTCAGTGGTTTTTCTCCGGGTACTCCGGCTTTCCTCCACCTCCAAAACCTAGCACGTCTTTAAATGATCCTGGCTGTTAATAGGACGTTAAACAAAAACAAACAAAGTTCTAAGCATAGTAATCCTATAGTTTAAATTACTGCACCTCTGGTCTATCTAGTACTTTAAATTTAGTGCACCTCTCTTCTTAACCTAGCGCCTGTAGTTTAAATTTAGAGCACATCTAGTCTAAATTACTGCACCTCTGTTTTAAACTAAGTGCGCATCTAGTCTAAATCGAGTGCACATCTGTTCTTAATCTAGTGCACCTCTGGTCTGAATCTAGTACACCTCTGTTCTAAGCATAGTGCGCCTCTATTCTAAATCTAGCGCACTTCCTGTGTAAATCTAATGCACGGTTGTTTAACTGTAGTGCACTTATAGTCTAAATCTACAGCACGCCTGGTCCATACCTAGTGTGCCTCTAGTCTATATCCATATCACCAATAGTCTAAATCTCGTGCACCTATACACGGGTCTTGGTGGTCCAAACCTAATGCACATCTAGTCTTAATCTAGTTCCCCTCTAATCTAAATCTAGTGCACTTCTGTTATCTTAACTAAGTTTATTCTGAACGCAGGCATGATAATTGCCTCTCTATTCCAATCATAATTTATACAATATCTAATATATATATATACATATATATATAAGAGTGTTGATGTTGTGATGTTACTCCAAAATTTGTCTAAACGGTTTTCGAAACTGACTAAATTTGGTGCTTCAACTACATTTTCTGGTAAAGAGTTCCAACTGTCTACAATTCTTTGAGTGAACGAATACTTTCTCATGTCCAACCTGCTTCGTGTTTTATCAAGGCTGAGTGAATGTCCCCGTGTCCTTCTCTCTTTTTTAATTGGTAGAAGTCCGTGTGATGCTGTTATTTCATAGCCTCCTCTCAAAATTTTAAAAACTTCAATCATGTCGCCCCTATTTCGTCTATATAGTAACGACGGGAGTTTAAGGCGACGCAGTCGTTAAACCTTGTGCCCTCTAGTCTATGTATTGTAGACCTACGGTCTACATCAGGTACCCTTCTAGTTTAAACCTAGTGCCCGGTCCTGTAGTCTTAATCTACTGCAACTGTGTTCTAAACTTAATACAACTGTAGTCTTATTTTAGTGCAACCCTAGTTTTAATCTACTGCACCTCTGGCTAAACCTGGAACAACTGTAGTATAATTTTACTTTACTCATATTCTAAACCTACTGCACCTCTAGCTTAAACCTACTACAACTGTTGTATAATTTTACTTCACTCATAGTCTAAACCTACTGCACCTCTAGCTTAAACCTACTACAACTGTTGTATAATTTGACTTTACTCATAGTCTAAACCTACTGCACCTCTAGCTTAAACCTGGAACAACTGTTGTATAATTTGACTTTACTCATAGTCTAAACCTACTGCATCTCTAGCTTAAACCTGGAACAATTGTAGTATAATTTTACTTTACTCATAGTCTAAACCTACTGCACCTCTAGCTTAAACCTGGAACAATTGTAGTATAATTTTACTTTACTCATAGTCTAAACCTACTGCACCTCTAGCTTAAACCTACTACAACTGTAGTATAATTTGACTTCACTCATAGTCTAAACCTACTACACCTCTAGCTTAAACCTACTACAACTGTAGTATAATTTGACTTCACTCATAGTCTAAACCTACTACACCTCTAGCTTAAACCTACTACAACTGTTGTATAATTTGACTTTACTCATAGTCTAAACCTACTGCACCTCTAGCTTAAACCTACTACAACTGTAGTATAGTTTTACTGCACCTTTAGTATAAATCTACTGCATCCCTGGCGTAAACTAACACGTATGTCAACTGTAATATAATTTTAGTCAACCCTCGTCTAAATCTACTGAACCTCTAGTTTAAACTTAATACAACTATAGTATAATTGTACTGCACCCCTAGTTTAAATTACATTTGATAATTCAATATTTTAATAAATTAAATATCGCGTTTGACAGGATGTCTAAACTCAACATCAGACGAGCAGGAACGGAAGATGTGGATGAAATTTTTCGGATGCTTCAGGTGAGCATTGTTATACTTTTGATGAGATAATTTTGACTATTGTCAATTTTAGAAACGTCCTGCTATTTGGTTAATAAGGTAATAACGCGACAAAGATGTATTGCCCAGAAAATTGACAATTTACTTGTCCGTACTGTTGCTATTTCTTCATTAAAATTTAATTCATTGCGAAGGTCTGTTTTCCTTGTTTTTCAATATTATCTTAATCCAAAACGCTAGTTCCGGACGTGCGATATTGGTCCAATCTACTGGGTTTTGAGAAACGAATTGACATATTTCATTGACGTTTTAAACCGTCTTACGATTTATTTGATTTCCTATTTGAATATTTCGTTCCAATCCATCCTCATGATGGTTTTTGATTAATTAGCACTAAATTATGTTTACTGAGGTAGCAAAACTAATTGTGAAGTATGTGAAGATTGTTTTTATGTATTTACCGAACACTACACATTCCAACATAATATATGCATAATTAGAAGAAAGTTCATGTCCACGTAGATTGATAAATTATAGGGGAAAACAAATTTAGCGATCAGCTTACTAGCAGCTTTCACCCTTTGCTGGGTTCTTCAGGTAATATTTTCAAACGACAACTCAATGACGTCATAAGGTATACGCGTTAACAAAACAAGTATAAAAATAGCGCAAATGTTATTTCTTGTCGAGACCATGTTTTAATAATTTTATTATTCTATCTTTAACATCATTATTAACTGATTCCCTTGCTTTTCTAGTAAAACAGTGTCAGATGAATGTAATTGATATATAGGTTATTATATTAAATTGATCACTCGCACAGTCATGAATATGCCTCTTGACTTATAATCATCGGAATGAGTAAGTTATAGTTTGTTGCTTATGTACAGTTATGCGTGTCCTAAGTTTACGACAAGTTGACAAATAAACAAATTATCACATTTAAAGTTTTAGCATATGTCATACACTTTGATTTTTAATTCCTGTTGACTTTTACTGTGAAATTTAAGCCATTTTTTAACCATATATTTAGTACATTTAATAATTACAGGGCATGCATTATATCTAGGTGCCATACACACATGTCGCTAACACCGGAATAATTCAATTTAGAACATGTTAACTTTTCATTCATATTTTAAGATTGCTGTCTACTATGTAAAATAATGTTATGATTAAAATGTTTCTCATACGGCAACTATTTTCTAAAATTCTTCACATTATTATCACGAAACACATGAAATTAAACTCGTGTTAGGAATTTTTTGGTGTACATGGGATGTAAAAATCCCTTTTCAATACCTTGTCTTATGCCAACACTAAAAGGGATCTTCATGTCAGTATGTTAACTATGGTTTGAATGGTATAATAAATTTAATTCAACGTGTCGAAATTCCTTAAATCCTTACCATATAATAAAACAATCATAAAAAGTTAATTTTAATATATTTTCTTTCAAATTAGTATCAATTTTAGAATAAATATTTTATTCTAATGACCGGTAAGCTAAGCAAGCTTAAGTAGGGGCCACATTAATGCACATTGCTGTAACTTTAATCTATTTTGAAAAAATCGTTTAGCATATTAACTTGAACAACTAATCTTTCAGACACAAACAAATTAAAAAAAGATCACATGACACACACAGATCATGAACCAAAGAACTTTGCTTGCGTAGATAATTGCTTATCGTATTTAATCAGAACACAAAAGAATTTAAATAAAACCCCAGCAAAAACAGAAACAAAAAACAGATTGTCTAATATCTGTTTTGCCTAGGAACTTGCCCTGAGTTTACAGGAGCCAGACGCTATCAAGACAACATCTACAGGTAAGACCTGTTATCGTCCTGTCAACAGCTGAGGCCCATATTGTGTTCTCGAGATGTATGCGTGTGGTGAGTGTGTGTTTAAGGAGGCTTGGGTATGTTTTGGTTTTGTCTCCTTTTGATAACGCGGATCTTAAGTGCCACCTCACAGAATAACACACACGAAGACACACAGTAGGATATTTTATTCAGTCACATTACACTGGGAATGACCTTTTTGTAACAGAAGGCTATGTGTGCGTAGATTTGTTGCCGTGATACGCATGAAGAAATGCAAAAATATGATCCATCATTATCTAAGCAATACCTATTTCTGATTCCTACAGATATACTTTCATATTTATTCGATTTAGAGGAAAATGCAAATGAATGTGACCATAGCAATTTTTATACGTTTTCATTAAAAAAAAACTCTCCAATGATGCAAGATACCAAAATTAAAATATGAAGAGGTGCTTTTTTAACTTAGTTCATGTGAATAAAAATATGTGTGTTAACGTTCGCGATTTCATCACGTATAACACCACTACGTAAGGAAATCCGCTACTTTCGATTGAGTTCATAAGGTTAAATAAATCGAGGAGTCTTTGTCATTTATAATTAATTGAAAATGTAATTATTATAAACTGAAAAAGCATTGAAAACAATGACAAGAATAATATATATATGTTATAGCTATCTTTGGAGCCAATCCCATTAACATCAAGGTGGTCATTCTCACTACGTTACATGTACATCTAACAACATCTCATAAGGGGTTACGTTCTGATGACCATTGATATGTCTGTATTTCACTATCAGGGCGTTTTGTCAATTTTTCGAAGTCATCGCAGCAAACCATTTCGGCACAGCATGTATATGGCTATGTTTTTTGGACGAAAATACTTATTATGCCAGTTTTACACTATAGTCATGCTAATTCGGACATAATAAATTCACTTCGGAGATTCTGGAAGTAGTCATTTGATTGGCTTATCTAAAAGGTCACCCTGACGTGACCCCGTATGGGATGTTGTTATGACTTGATCGCTAGACACGTTGTGACATATATTAAAGTATATTTTGCAGACTTGAGACAGAATCACGACTTGTACAGGTGTTTCGTTGCAGAGTATCTAACAACTGACGGCCAGGGTCAGCATTATACATTTTTTTTTATCTTTCTCTTATAACATATATTATATATAGAAAAGAAGAAGAAGAAAAAAAATAATAAATGAGATAATAATAGAACTATTTTCACCTCATGATTCTTCAATTCGAATGATTTTCCTGCCTCTCAACTTCATACGTCAGGAAGACGATTGCTATCAGGTCAATTTAATTATTTCTGGTTAAGGTATTCACCGTATCAGAGGAAACGGAACAATTTCACGCGCGCTATAATTTCCTGTTGAGACTTATGTTAAATAACACAGTTTAACTATAATATCGGATTATCAGGTTGTTTCTCAGAGAAGTCTTCGTTGAATTTCTTGAATTTCATCTGAATATTCCTCTTGTATTGAGTAGAGTTTTTTTAACCTTATTTCTTGATTTCTAGAATTAAAATGTAGGTTTCTGTTGTAGGAATAAGCGATAGATAGAGAAAATATCACTCTTATAGAATGACTAGCGCTAAGATCCTCCTAGGATTTGTTGTTATCCTATTTATCCTATTTTATAGATGCCAGCTCTAAGAAATGAATAGGGTATGCAGCATACTCCTATGAATTCACCACATGTGATTGGAAGATGGCCATTTTAGACAACTTGTACGTTGCCGCAGAACACAGAAGCAAAGGAATTGGATCCAGCTTGATGAAGATGGTATCAGAGGTAGATAAATAATTTTATTATCACACTGATGAAAGGGGTATGACTAAATTAAAAAAAAAACATTATATCTTAACATTGCGCTGACTATAAACCATGGCGAATTACATACATGGATCTAGAATTTACATATTTTTTCTATGGATTGTTACGTCATATATTTTTCAGGATGTCGCAGTGAATGGATGCCGTCTCATGGAGTTTGTGGTTCACGATTGGAACTCAAGGGCAATAGAGTTCTATAAAGGAAGAGGCGCAGTTGATATAACCGAGAAAAGGAAATGGCATTTATACTGCATTCCGACACTAGATTTCGAAAAAAAATAATGAATAAAAGTCTGGTTATATATAATACAAATTTTGGAAAATGTTTGCCTGGTGTTATCATTTTGTCTATTACGTATACTGTAAAAGCATAAACATTCGTTTGGAAACTAATATCATTTTTTTTCGTGGTTTATAAATACCTAGGGAATAATATTCCGGACGGAATATTTTCCATATCAATCCGTACTCCATATAGCTGCATTTCCTTTGGAATATTTCGCGTAATGACGGATTAAATCCATATTGTGTCAGGGTCAAGAAATCGCTATGAGGTCAGAATTAGGTCACAAATAACACTTTCAAATATTGAGCATTCATTGAATATAAAGTACAAGTTGGTATATCAAGATTAAACATGTCACCGATAAGGCAATTTTAACATGTTCATTTTCTCGCTTAAATGCGAAATTTTGCAAAAAAATACACTTAATGTTTTTTTCTACTCCTTTATCGCTTCACATACAGACTGGATATTTGGTATATCGATAGCATGTACGAGAGGCTACATATTTTATTACCTTGCATTGACCTTGACTTTCTTTCAAAGGCACGGGTGTCTAAGATAAAAATGAAAACTAAAAATTTCAAAAATATTTCGAAATTGTTATTTTCAAGACATATAGAAGAACATGCTCTTATTAAGTTGTGTGTAGCGTTTCAGGATCAAATGATTCAAAATAAGACCTGTAAATGCTAAACGAAATCAAAACGAAATGAAACTTAACGAATATAAACGAAATCTAATGAAACGAAAAGAAATCAAACGAAACTAAAAATGAAAAAAATTGAAAAAAAACATATAAATTTAGACTTTACAAAGGCCATAGTATGTATCCAATTCTCATCGGTGTTAAAACAACACACAGGAAAGAATGAATTTATCGCAATATTCACTCAGTTTTTAAAAATAAAATAACTACATCTAGGTAATATGCTTAGTCCACGATTTATATGCGTGCAAATCGCGTAGTGTATGGTGCACGCTCGATTTAAAATCACGTGATAGTGGTGATTGTAAGCAACTCCTTGTATGGTAGGAAAGCCAGTTCCGTAGAAAATTGATGGACTTGAAAGGCACGATTCGTATAAAAACGCCGGCTTAACGCGCTGTTCCCGTATTGCTGGTGTCGGGAGTGTAGACAGAATGGAAGCATCAGAGGGAGACTCTATTTCTGTAACTTTAATGAACTGTGAATAATTCCGGATATGTTCTAGACAATTTTTAAGTTCTGCATTAGTTAAGTGGATTTCCTATGGTTGAAAAAAGAATGTATTTTATTTTATTTCAGCTTTGCTCGAAGATTTTCGTGAAACCAACTTCTTCTTTTCATCTGGATGCTTGAAATAACGCTTATAGCAAGCTGAACTATGTAAACTTGTAGTAGTACTGTCCTTTTATTTTGAAAGTAAATCTAGTTTGCTATCAGTGATTTTTGATTAGCAGGCGAGTAAGAAATAGTGTATATAGTTTATGATTATCAATTTATATATAATGATATTTTACCAGTATTTGTGATTATTTTTGGTAGAATCACATGTTTAATATACACAATTTTGTACACACAATACACTACTCAATTTCTATGCTTATAAATAATGGGTTAATTATATATTCTGAATCAGACATCGAAGGAGGTCTTACAAGTGCGGACACAATATAAAGCACTAGTACTTAAATTAACCGTTTACGACTGACATTAAGTCCGTCTGATAGGACTTGGATGGGTATCCCGTGTCTAACGATAAATGTCCCTCGGCGGTCTTTTGGTGTGATAACGCCGGCCCAGATGATAGGGTATTTTTAGACCAATATTTGATATTTCGAAATATTGTTCAGCTGGACGTCAAAAACCTTGATAAACCAGATTCACAGGGTAGGGTATTCTCTCTCCTCCCTATATCTTCGCTAGGGTAAGCGTGACTGCTACTTAATAGTGCTAGATTAGGACCCATTCGAATCTGGGAGTCTCTTCCACCCCACTTTCTTTTTTTCATTCTACACTGTTCCCATTCTACCCAATTTCTTATCTATTCTTGTCGGCTGAAAGGCCACAAGGCCGAAATAGTTTTCTTCTTATTATTTTCAAATAGATACAAATACAGAAATGTCTTCATACATGAGGGCTAGCATCGCCATGCTTCTTTCTTCCTATTGCTATGAATTTATTCATACCCCTATGAAACTTAAAAAAATAAATTGACATCAACGCTTATAATTAACTTTTGAAAATAATTTCTAATTTAAAACATGTTTTATGTACAATTTGTCTGGTTTTATATGGGATTATTTTTCTTAAATCAATGCGCAACTGACATCAATCCTTAAAAACAAATCAAAAAAAAAAAACCAAACAATCTTTTCATTTTTCGTTTCGTATGATTTCGTTTCGTTTCGTTCCGTTTTGCTTTCCTTTCACAAGATACAGGTTCCCGTTGCAAACAACTGTCTAACGATGCTTCTGCAAGCAATTAAACGCTTGAGAGTGTGTTCATGTGTTATCAAAAGAAACAAATAACTCCTGAGCTATTTCAGAAGGGTACCGTACGGTGGCTGATTTGTACAATTTCGTTATTTCGTCTCTTCGCCCCGAAAAGACGGGACTTAACAAACTTTAATTCTCGTCTTTTCGCCCCGTTAAGACGATAAGTCATACGCGAAAAGACGAAATTAATGCACGTTAATTAGCGACCTTAATTCTCGTCGGGTTAAATTTCGTCTAATCGGGACAAAAAGACAAAAAATTAACAAACCGTAATTCTCGTCTATTCACCCCGAAATTAACAAACCTTAATTCTTGTGTTTTCGGGGCGAAAAGACGAGAATTAAGGTTTGTTAAATTTCGTCTTTTCGGCGCGAACAGACGAAAAGACGAGATTTTTAAACCCGAAAAGACGAGAATTAAGATCGCTAATTAGCGTGCCTTAATTTTGTCTTTTTGTGTATGACTTGTCGTCTTTTCGGGGCGAAAAGACAGGAATTAAAGTTTGTTAATTCTCGTCTTTTCGCCCCGATAATAACGAAATGGCACAAATCAGCCACCGTAGTACCGCGATATTTAAGGAGAACAAGATTTTCTCTGGGTTTGACATGTACCACATTGGAAGCTTTTAGGAATGTCTTTGATAGTACAAATAAGTACTTGATTACTATTTTTGTTGGTTGTGTTCATCATACCTAGCACCACTGATGTGTAGAAGAAATTACAATGCAAACAGATTCCTCTTCAGTGGTTGCTGCTGATACTTCCATCATGGGCTGTTGATGTATGGGAGACTCTCACGAGAACTGGAGATTACATGTCTTGTAGTTAGGTGTAAGATGGTCCACTTCTTCTACCGCCTTAACTGTCCACTGTGACTCTGGACTTGCTGGACTATGTATTCGGTAGAGGTAGTGTCCACGTGTTTCTTGGAGGACTGTTTATAACTGGACTTGGCAGGTTATTGTTAACCCACGTTCTGTTATGCGAGGACAGGGCAGTGTACCTCTTCGCCATCTTAGCATAGTTGAATCCTAGAAATGATGCAAATTGTTTTGTATACGCATTAAAGGTAACAAGATTTGCCATGTTCACAAATGTTAAAGGTCTTTGTGTACAAACAGATGAGAATGTGCGAGTGCGTGTAAATCATTAAGGGTTAGTGTCATCGAATTCTTAATAGAATACACAACACATGTAATCTTATTGAAAGTGAGGATTATAGGAGAAACAGGGTGCAGGAAAGATAAACAGCTGGGAATTAAATTATTCATTTTAAATTCCAAACAATGTTATCAATACTCAAACGTTGAAAAAACAATTCTTAAAACTGCTCCTTCTATACAGACAAATTTCGTGCATCATTTTTAGATATCCGTCAAAATGCAGTTTACATACAAGTAAACGATAACAAATAATGCCTTATATTTACAGTTACACCCGTTTTCATTAAGGGCTTTCAAAAAAGTATTCGGCATTCTTTTTTGGCGTTATACGAATAGACGTAACAGCCGGACAATAAATGGAATAGCTAAACAACCGATTAAAATTTGGCGGGAAAGGTTGTCAACTACATGAATAAACAAAATATAGTTCCATAATAACACCGGGTTTTTATTCGATTCCTGTAAGATATTTCAAACATTTTATTTTTTTTTCATCGGTATGCACTCAAACTTGACCTACACAGTCCACACCCCTACTGGATAATAATGCAATAGCAATGTACATGATACACTCCTATTGGACCTTCAATACATATGGCACATCCCTACTTAAAAACAATACAATATCATTTCACAGGGTTATAGTAAGAATAAAAATATATCTTCATGTATATGGCCACCAAAGGTGTATCCGTTATTCTGTATATATCAGGCATCAAACCATGTTAATCGATATGTGTGGTATTCAACCTCCAAGGTCCGATACATTTATTGCAAGTAATGGGACATGTGGAGCATTAGACTTTTGTAATACTTTCTAAATTGTTAATATGTAGGCTCCTGAGTGTATTACCACCGTTGTGTATCCCTTAGAGAACGGTCTATTCAATTTTCAAGATAACGGGACATTGCTATCACAGAAAATAGTAATGCATTATAATCTATTAAATAAAGACAAGAACAATGTCAAGCTCAGGAATAGTTAACATTTATATTACAACAATTATCCGATGTTGTTTAATTCATAAACAACTATAAATCCTTTGCACAGTTAGGAAAACTCGGTATCGAAGCGTGAATCGCAATGAGTTTATTAAATGTCCCCAACAACCTTCTAACTTTCATCTTTATTGTCAGAAAGTCTCTTTTGATTTTTTTCTTTTAATTTTTTTTTTTTTTGGAAATGTCATAAACAACAACCTCTCGGTGTGTATCCTCTATTTTACAATGTTAAACATTGATAACTCAAAATATTTTGATTATTTTATAACGGATAGACGTTTAATGCTGTATAATTGAAACCCGCAGCTACATATTTTTCCGTTCTTACCAGCAGGGCAGTGAGTCATAATCCCAGAGGTTGATTGTAGCCTGCCAATCACGTTATACTTAATTTATATAGTGACATGGTTCAGAGTATATACATTTACTTTTCTCTTGGAATCAAAACTTGAGAACGATCATATTTATTGAAGGTATGGATATTTTATTAATCCCCCCTTTATCCCATTTCCAGGTCTGTGTGTGTGTGTGTGTGTGTTTGTTTTATTTTCGCCTGCTTTAAACTCTTTAGACCCCTAACGTTACTGACTAGTCCTTGGTATAAGAAAAGGCTGTATGGTGCAGGATGTTTAGCTAAATCCAACTGGGGCAACATGTGTAGTTTTTTTTCAAGATGGCTGCTATCCTGGATTTCGGACTGATCCCAAGAACTGTTAACATACAGCTGAAGTTTAGTGATACCGTCGCTTACACGTTTATTTTTTCAATGCATGTTTTATTGAAGGACTGGATGTCCGTGTCCACTTAAAGATAAGGAAATCAACAACGATTTCCTGCTAAAAAAAAAATAAAATAAAAAAAATTATATCTGCTTTATCACAGTTCGGCGACATCGTTTGACAATGATATGTTTTACCAAACTATTTATTTTACGTTATCTTATCGGTAGAAGGATGTTCGAGTGCACTTTAAGATTACAGTATCAACAAAAACATCCTGCTTAAACAAATCTGACGATCTAGGCATGTCTTTTTTAGTTGATACAATCATCAATAATAGGTCATTGATACCAGTTGGAGCGAAGAGAAATATTTTAGAGAAAGAAAAAAATTGTGATTAATTATCGGATGTTTGTTTCGAAATTCGAATCAATATACTACTAAATTTCATAATGTATTGTATATTGTGATTAAAATACGTTGGCAAATATAGGCAATTTAAGTTGAGCCTTAATATACATATACGCCCCCTTGTACAATGTTAGCTTGTTTATGACCGCGAGGCACATGCTACCAATGTTATGTATGAACACAAGACTTGGCAGGAACTCCCTGCTTGAGTATGAAAACGCACCTTTTTTTTAGAATTTCAGGTCAAGCTACAATCTGCTGTGATGCACGGATGAAAATAGGTGAACATGCCATCATCAATCTGTCTTTTGATCTTATTTATAAATGAATTTATTTGTGAAAGATTCGAAATTAACAAAATGTATTGGACTTAAATAAAAAAAAATCAAACAAAAACACTTCATTACAGTAAACATCAGTAACTAGTCCATTTCATAAACTATATACCAAGAGTAATTATCATTAAGAACATGATGATCAACTTGTAATTTAAGATAGACATGCGATGATTATTGTTAGCGGGTTATTATTAATTTGTCTACAATCCCGTGAAAATTATGACAGTAACCTTGGAGTATCAAAGATGCAATTATTACGTAAAATAACGAACTTTGTTATTGTAAGATGTGTATCAATAAAGAGTGGGCCGACTGCTTTGGAATATATTTCGTTGTGTTTTCATACCGCTGACTTCGATTAATATACACTGAATTGAGCTATAATTATTTATATGATTTCATGAAAAATATCAGAACGACATGTCGGCATATGGACTATGTATCCATAGTTAGCAGAAATTATAGTTTTTTGTATATAATGGCCATAGACGCAAAGTCATTTGAAGGGTGCACAATTTCCCCAAATCCTATTATAGACTATTGCACGGTCATCTTGAAAAAGTGCACTCTAATCATGTCAGCGTATGATATAACCAATGTATCCAACAGTTGTATCTCACAAACTTTGTATGTACTGCTTTAGAAAAGTATACACAAAAACATCATTAAGAGTGGGGAGAAATATTTTAAAAATAGAGTGTTAATACTTACTATTAGGTAAACTCGACAAATGTACGAAAATCACCTTCTTGAAAGTCACTCAGTTCTTGAATCACGAACATCATCTTTTACCGTCCAGGAATGCACAATTACTTCAAGGAAATAGGAATTGTCTTACTATTCCACAAAGTGTTCCAGTACAGGGTGGTGGTATCTTATCCATGTATTCCTGTGAGGCAATGTGATTTGAATTAAAACGGAATTAAATGCGTCCGGCACTGTATGAAATTGTTTTAAGTATTATCTTGAATATTTTTTTTTATATTATGGAGATGTAACATAAACGGTTTATTTTAAGTACACTCCGTCTTTTGTTTGTTTGTTTGTTTTTGGCTCCATAACATAAAGGATATATTCAAGTCAAACCTTACGATTTACCTTTTTCACCATCCCCGTGAACATCCGCTCTTATTTGTGCACTCTTTTATCTGAGCAATTATTACGCCGCAGATTTAGCCAATCAAGAGCGACGTTATAAATGGCGACATTTGTTTTACAAAAAATGAACGTTATGGGCTGATAACATAAACATTAAAGCCAATGAAAATGTTTGTTACAAGCTAGATTGAATTATATCAATATTATTTTTATTTCGTTTATATTTTATTATTTACGCGCAATAGACATTTACCGTAATATTACTAAATGCTTTATAACAACTTTGTTAGTAGTTTGAGTATTTTAAACTTTAGTTGAGTAAACGACTATGTGTAAAATAGATTAAACGTATGTACAGCAAACATTAGGATTAAAGTGTCTTTCTGTTTGAGCAGAGACTTGTATAACAGGTATATAGTCTCGGGTTTGAGCTGACGTTCAGTATGGTATTAATATGTAGTTATTGGAACGCGGTCCATTCCAACTATCGATTTCATACTGGAGGTCATCCTTCGATAAAACCACTAGAAAGACACTTTTATCCTTAAGTAATATGTTACTATATGCCAGCTTATGAGGAGAACATACTCCTGATATATATTACTATATACCGACCTAAGAACACAACATAGTCCAATTATATGTTATCATAATCAGTATGCCAATGACAATATATGTTACTAAATAACAAATCTGTACAATGTTCCCCACTCAGTTATATATATATATACATGTACATCGTACACCATTAGGTCATTGGATATATAGACATATGTTTATATGCAATACATATGTATTTATAACCGGAAATTAGTATATATGTATCTATATCCCAAAAATGGTGTAATCCAATTAAATAACGATATGAATGTACATCTAATTCTTATCATCGATGTACCGTACATGATGAGGAATACAACACAATCCAAACGTTACTATCTACAATAATGACAATAACTACTATATAATTCAAACATCCATGTAACTACATGTGTTTTATGTAAGCTGATTAATATTACCCTAATCCAAAACAATAGTACTCAATTGTTTAACACGTTTCACAGCTATAAACAGGACGCAAGCTAATGCTATTGATCAAACCATCAGAAAGACACTTTACTTATTATGTTTGCTGTCCATACGTTTAATTTCTTTTACGCAAACGTTTGATCAATATATTTGTACTCGATAATGAAAACAACGAAGTGCAGTCCACCATTTAAAAATCACTATGCTTGTATTTACAAAGTACTCCATTTATTCGTGTTTGATATATCTCCAATTTTGCGTATAGTATAATCTAATTACCCATGTTATTATGCACAAAAATAGCAATGAAGGCGTTATCAATTAATCCTCTAATGTAAATATACCCATTATAGCACGATCCTTTAATATTAATTCTAATAAATATATCCCGTCTTCCTTTCCTTCAGATGTTTGCCCTGCTTATCAACAAAAATGCATTCATTGTCTCTTCCTTAATATCAGGTGATGAGCATGTATAGCAATATTTTAAATCTACTTACCTTAAGTCAATGTTACTAGTCTAAGTGGTTTATTAACCATGGACAGATTCATATTTTCCAGCACTTTTTTGGCCACAAACGAACCTGGATTGGCATGATTTGTTGTATGTGAACAGATTACTTTTTTTATGTAGGTCACTCTTCTTAATGTGTATTCACCAAGCTGTCTCGTGTTCATTTTCTGTTGAGGTAACTTTTGTACAGCAACTACATACTTCTTATATCATATTGTTCCAATTAATATATTTAATTATAATATGAATGTTAATATAACCGTACAGCCAACAAACGATCAGTTCATCATAGGACATAATTTCCAATATGGTCGTCTTAACTTTTTTGTAAGTAAATTTTACGTAAAAGTCGTCAAACAATACTCACTATATAATGTAAGGTTTTTTCAATCGCCCCGGAAATCATTTCTCTTTTCTTTTCATTTTCTTAACTGAATACTGTGTTGCAAGTGGACTTTATATCTAAGAAAAAATCGTAATCTGGTCCAAACACTACAGTCGTCATAATATACTCAACGCCAAGTCGTGAGATCATTTAAGTTGTTGACAAGTTTGGAAGCTATTTCTTGATGACCCATGTCTTGTATTTTGAAATGAAAATTATTGACTTCTTGAATATGCAGTTGTGTATCATTTCGTACGATATCTAACGAGCTTGAACAACAGAAATTCATTTTGAAGGTTTATTATTTAGTCCAATTAGACACAACGTGGTTCCAACCAATAACTGTATTGTTGACAATGTTACAGCTTATACCATTCAAAAGGAAATTCTCAACTCATACTACACCACATCAAACAGAGAAGCGACATCACATATGGCGCTTAACACGATGCAGACAAACTTAGACTTTTTGAAGGACACACCTACACCGTAGCTGTAGGGCTAGTATTTTGTATTCTCGGTTGGATACTTATTGGTAAAATTTTTGATTATGAAACATCAAGCTTATCTATCATTATTTGCTAGTTATATTTAGCTTAAGTCTGGTCCGTGATGTTTCCAATAGTGTTATGTCGAGAGACAAGTTGTATATATTCCAATTAAGATTGGTTAATACGTAATACTATTGCAGTCTTAAGTGTGATAAGGGAATGATGAGCGTTTCGTAAGACTAATAGTAGACTGGTTGTAATGATTATGGTGAGCAAACATATTTTTTACGTTTTTAATACTTTCATAAAAGAAGGCATTTCGTGTTATGGAGTTAACTTAAAACCGGCGAAACACGGGTCCAAGTGATCCAGTAGCATCATGCTTCTATATAGGGATCAAGCAGAGGTCAAGGATAATCAACCTTTAAAAATACACACATGGACATGTTTATATATCTGTCAGACACGGACAATACACATTGCCCGAATAGCTCTATCTTTATTGCATGGTATGGTGCAATATTTCTAGTAAAAGTACATTTTTACCGATTTCCAACGAAATATTTACTAAATAAACTCAGAAGAATTACAGACAAGGCTGGTGAAAACATTAGTATTTCAAATGTTAATAACGTGTCCACTTAGGAGAATAAAGTGCATTTTGTATAATATAAATCACAACACTGTCATGAGACAATGGTAATTTCAATCACGTGCACTCTTGCGCTATTCTTAAATGTATTACGTATAATATAGTTACAAGTTAAATGCTAATGATCTGGTTTAAAATCTGGGTCGGATACAGAAAAAAAATCGAACAATACATTTGATATACATTGTACGATTATTCCCTTTCATATCTGTTTTTGACGACATAAGGATTATTGACAAATGACGACATGCACATTAAATGGCGTCATATATCTTGGTGAAATAAATTAGCATCAGTCCGCTTGAAGAAGCCCTTTACAAGACAAAAACCAAGTAATCAACGTTTTTTTAATGTGTGGTTATATATATGTCAACAACTAAATATTGGCAATCCTGCGTTTTCATTTCCCCTCAAACACATAGAGAAAGCTACAGAAAAGAAAAGACATGTGATTTTTTTACAATAGATTAAAAATGAACCACATTGAGCCAGTAAGTCAGTTAATAAAGAAACCGTATTTTGGGTCTAATTTTAAGAATACTCATCTTGGTGGACATTACAATGTTTTGTTTGTTTGTTTGTTTGTTTTTTTTTTGTTTTTTTTTTTACTGTAAACAATTCTAATCGTGAATGTGCTTATAAATAAGATCGTATAGCGATTGAAAAAAAAACCCAACGTAGAGCCACAACGGTGTACGCTCTATGGAAGACCTGCCCTACTATGCCATTAGTTAAAACGTTTACCTACTCTCAAGTACAGACGCGAACGCAATGACATTGTGGAGGTATTAAGGGTCATCGTTATAGGATAATGATGTTGGATTTCAAAAGCGAATAAATACCCACAAATTTGCATAGAAGTAGTCATATGATATACCAAAATATTTGTTATGTAGTGTCTCAAAATCAACAATAATTGTATGCGGATGCTAACATTTTATTATCTAGAGTTACTTTGTTCTAGATTTAGCAGGAAATGTAAGTCACAAAAATAATCATGCCGTTCTGCTCACAAATGTTTATAGAACTTACTATGAGCAATTGTTTGGATTTGACTTTATGTACTTAAAAACACTTATTTCGTTTAAATGGAGGCATTTAAATGTTGAAAGAGTCTTCCAAATTGCCATATCTGTAGTATTTTATTCACAACCGACTTGAATTTCAAGGTCAAAATAAAATCAGAGGTTATACAAACATTAAGTCAAACCAGGTCAAGTCAATGATCCTTTTGTGTGCTATATACACTTTTGAGCAAAGCGGCAAGATTATTTTGTGCAATATATGTGATGCAAATGAACTGATTGCGTCCTCCTGAAACGTTGAAATTCATCAAGTTTTCAACAACAACGCAAATCATTAGCCATAATCCATACTGACAACTGATCAAGTTACTTCTGTTAAATTGCACCATAGTAGTGAAAGTCAATTATAGGATTGAAAAAAAAATATCACTGATATCACTGGATTTAGATGACCCTTAAACAATGAAGAATATGTATGTAAAGTGGCGAAAAGGGAAAATTGCATTCACGTTTTACCTATTTCCGGAGGTATGGACTTGCTACCGAACTGTATTTTTAACATCTTTTGTAAAGCGTTGTAACAACAGGTAATTGCATTAGGTTAAATAAAAATGCTTTACGCAATTTTAGTCTGTTTTTATTGCAATGTCCTCCCTTGGAATAGGATGTATTTGGATATAAAACTATCGGTATTTTTGCTGCAATGTCATACTGATGATTATCATATACAAGCTACTAAACATATGAGCTTAACTGGAGAGGCTGGCGGGGCACGTTACTCCCTCCTTATATTGCTTATTTGTATTTTCCATCATATATTTAAATTATCATCCTGTGACTACTATTAAGTTATTGTTATAGTTTAGCAGCTATCAATCAGTAAATTTGGGTTACAGACACAGAAACAAAAATCTACAAATTGAACTATATTGTACGCATTGCTATAACGTATCAAATGCATAAAATTGTCGAGGCACAATGCAGTTCAGCTTAATGATATTTGGAAGTAATTAAAGTTAACAAAAATATATTTCCCGCGGTACCATTTTTATGTATGTGCTCATCATAATATCGTTTGGTTGAAGGCAACGGAAATTAATGAACCACTTTGTTTAAATTGCAAACTTTAGTTAAAATCGGTCTATCAACAGCACAAGTCAGGAACATTCTCTGAAAAAAAATGTTAATACTGTAAAACTATATAGTAGAATAAATGTTCCGCACTTTTAGCCAACAACTGTGCATTCGTACAAGTACGCGCCTTTTTAAGGTACTATAATAGTTATTTTTAAAAAGTATACCACTAGGTGAGTAGATTTATATACATGTATCAAGAAACGGTAATGGTACAGCTATGAATAAATTCAATTTATAAATGATTTGATTATATCCCAATCTTACTGGCTATTTTTATAACTATGATTTTGACCTTATTCATTTTGAAGATATTTCAGCGAATAGTCATCTGCGATATAGTGCCCTCTCCACCGCTCTTCTTATTCCTCCTCCTTCCACACACACACAAATGTCTACATCCTGTCATGGTCTGCTAAAGAATGTCTATCGATTAAAAATCAATGTATTCATAAACCATGTTTCATCTCCATTGACTTAATTTATAGACATATTTCTTATACTTCTTCAGTTTCAATTGTTTTAGTTTAATTCTACTATTGTTCTGTTTGTATTGAGGAAAACTTATTTAGGCCTAGCTTGCTGTCTAACCCATTTGTATAAATGTTATACAATAAGACATGTTGAAATGAATGTATGTCGATTAAATGCGTGGACAGAATATATTGAAAAACCTGCCCTAAGGGCAAGTGACCTATTCTTAAAGTCACAGGGTTGAAATTTATTAGAAAATCGTCAAAAACTTCGTCTCAAAATCCGACACGCCCAAAATAATGATATTCGGCCTGTACCATGATGTCACGAAGGGGTTTTAAAGGTGCTGTTGCAGAACCGCCCACAGCGATTTCTTGAAATCGGCTACATTTTCTAGTAAAGGTATGGAAAATACATCTGGAACAAGATGTTATTTTCAACTTGACCCATAAGCGCGCCCATGGCGCCATCTACTTCACTTTTTCGTTTACAAACATACCTGTGTTTTTCACAGACCCATAAGTCGTATTTCTGTTTGTCACTGAGAGGTTTTCTCACGACTAAGTATTGTACATACATTGTAGTTTAAAATAATAAACAGTTGACCATGAAAAAGAGTTTAGTACAAGATGACGTAGGAAACCAAAATTCGAAAATTTTCATCAAATTCAAAATACCATTTTTAAAATCAAGCGGCAAATTCGGCACGACAATATGCGAGTACTATCGATGTTGGTGTTTTAAAAACATATTTGACTACCACTCTGTATACCAGCAAAAGAAAGTCGTGCCGAATCACTGGATAAGGGCAGTAATTCAATGTTGAAAAATGTATGTGGAAAAAATGCACGGGCGATATAAGTGGTCCTTGTCGTACACAATAATACAACGTATTGATTTATTATGAAAATGATTTGATACAATGTCCATGGCAATGTATTATGTATTAAAAAACAAGGCATATGCAGTAATTCCGAAGCGCAATTTTTTTTTCATGGATTACACAAATGAATGGAGATATTTTCTATCGACAAAATTCGATAGTACTCGGGGTTTGAATTAGACTCAATGCCGTTTAAACGTGCATTCAACTTTATGAGAAATATCTTTTTTTTATGTTTGATGTCAAATTTAACAGAAACTAACGCAAAGATTTATGCAATCGATATCCGATTACGTTGCCCGATATATAAATGTAATTTTAGTACAATTTTCCTTACAAACAAATAACACTTTGACCTTATAAATACTTGATAAAGTGTGCTTGTGAGTGTAACGGTGCCTTGTTGTGTCAAATGTGTCCAACCTTGAACAACCCAGATTCAGGGGAATACTCGCTGTTCCGTCCCGTACCAAGGTCCCAAACAGGTACCAAGTAGAACTCAAGACATGTCAAACAATACAAGTAACATGCATTAAATATAAATAGGCGAAGGTAGAAACATACAACGCTACAACCCTCACACAAGCTCCATACCAGCAACTACATGTAAATAAACCCTAACCAACACGCTAGAATAGTACCTAACATAACAACATCCCACGCAATTACCGCCCCACATACACCGTCCCGCTCCTACCTAACGAAATACAAAGAGAGAAGGAGAGAGAAAGAAAGAAGTGAGCCTACCAGCCAATGGCTTCTATAGATTGACAAACAATTACAAAACGCCTGTATTTATACTCAGTTGCACTACAACGAAAATTGCGTGCAGAGTCTAATATGCTAGATCATGGTCTAATGCTATAGAAAACGGAACCAATGAAAATACATGTATGTACAAATATTTACCAATGATAAGGGACTACCAGCGGAAGCAGAAGCGCGTCTACATCCAGTAAAAATATACACATCTGTGATCATGTCACTTACGGAAAAGAGATACCATGAGGTATGACAGAATGTCAGAACTATTACGAACGTAGCCCATATAAATGTAATACAGGTACGTTAATAACCACCCAGAGACCACGTGTATTTATAGATTATAACCCAACTATAGCTTTTTAACTAGTAAAACCTATCCCCGCTACATGAATATTTACGACTTTGGTACAAAATGGCCTCGTTCTGGCATGTCCGGAACAAGGTTCTAGTTTTCAGTTCCGAATTCCGTTTAAGAAAATATTCTATGTACTTTATCTCAATATGAAACCCGAATCTGAAGAAAAACTACATGTGTTCATGGGTGCAAAGTCACGTATAAGTTTTACAGGACTTGATCCTAGTTTTCAATTCCGTTGAAGAATAACTAAACTAGGAACCAGTTCCGAGTTCCGTTAAGTAAAACGGAACTAGGAACCCGTTCCCGGTTTCGTTTAAGAAAATATTGCATGCGTTGTAACTTTTGGGGGAAAAGGATGACAACACGATTGGTGTTGTAAAATTAGGATAAATTGTTGTGTTGTAACCTCTTAGAGAAAATGTTGCAACGCAGTTTTCGTGCATGGTACTGTACCCTTTCGTAAATGACAAGGTAGCTTGTAAAAACAACTTTCTAGACATCGCGAAATGTGAGTCCATTGAGGGAGATATGAATTTTTATTTGTAGTTGATGCATCTATATGTGTGAAGTTGAAGTACACAAACAAAGCAATAACTGCAAAGTATATTTCATAACCATTTTGCTTTTCAATGTGGCTTCTAATGTTGAGGTGAAATGTCTGTATGACGACTGGGGGGGAATCTATAATTGGTATTACTGAAGTTTTATTCAACACAAATAAAAAAAAAAACAATTTTATTGAATAATATTGAACAGTTGTTTCATTGACACTTGGAAACAGAGAAATACGCGGGGTAGCCGGAAACTTTTTATTAAAAGACTGACCTTTACCGCAACATTTCTGTCTGGCGTTTTGCCGACTTTCCGTAACGACTCCCATTCCAAATGGACCGTATTGAATTATTTATAACATGAATTCGAACTTATGATCGACCACATTAATTCGATTAATTCATATCGCTTATACAATGAATCAAATAATATCCTTAATGCGAATATTTAGAGATTATAACAATTTGTACGTGTATTTATAGATTGTCCCGATATTAACCCGCGACCACCATATCAACCCGAGGGACTTGATAATAACATTAATTAACGCGAGGATCAGCATCAAACATATTACAAAGGAATTATTGATATCACACATTAGAATTAGTAATATCACTAAATGCCCAAAATTATTGATATCATGAATTCAAATTAAATGTATCACTAATAGTATTGCGATTAAATGATATCAATATATTGATTAGTGATGTCAATATTGTTTGTGTGATCGAAGTACCCAACTGCTGATAGTTTGATCAGAATTATTTCATAACTATTGCAATTCCTCGACTAATGACAAGACATTATCTTTGTTTTAAAATAGAAAAGTATAATGTTGTTATCATGTTTTAAAACTTTATCATTTTGCATTTGAAATGAGCATTGAACTGGTCCATTTAGTCCAATTAAGATTCCGACCCGGTGGTAGACTTAACAGCGCTATGTACAGTTTCATAATTGATCTTAAGATTTCCTCAATCTTCAGGAGGCAAATGGACACAGTAGACAAGTGAATAGAATGTCAAAGAATTGAATTTGAATTAATACCTAAGATTTGAAGCATTGCTGTTGAATTGAATCGGTTTTAAGGAGAATTGCTAAACATTTCCTACTTAAAGTTAGAGACATTTAATCAGATTCGTTGTGCAACCGGGCTCTGTTTCAAATTCAAACAAATATATTTGTCTTAAAGCATATTCTTATGCATATCATCAGGAAGTTGTCATTTAACGTGTCTGATGTAGGTAATTGTCTCTGCTACTCCGGTCCCTTCCACGACTCAAACTGGTTCCTTGTTCAGTTTATCTTAAATGGAGCTCGGAACTGGGACCAAAACCCGTAAAGTTTCTACATAGTAAGAACTGTACCTGCTGCCCCAATTGCATGATCGTAAATGGCGACTAAACTTGGGATCTTATCTTTTCTCTTCTTTCTTAACAACTTTCTTCTTCCAAACGTCTCCCTTGACACTGCCTCACTTTTGGCCTTTTGTTGAGCGTTCGCCCCTGTGAGGAAGGCTTTGGGTTCTGTCCCCTGGCCGAGACATACCAGAGTCTTTAAAAATGGTAGTTGCTGCTCCTGATCCCAAAACACACATACGCACTCACCACGCGCATGCATGTCGCAGCACGGGAGGCCGTCCTTAAATGACCTTAGCTGTTAATAGGACGTTAACAAAATAAACCAAACCAAACCATTCTACATAGCAATTCCGTTTTTAGCTCACCTAGACCAAAGCACAGGCGCTTGCATAGAAAATATGACTTTCATTTTTTTTATATGACAGTGGTATGTGTAATCTGTTAAGCTGAAGGTTGGCAACAACGCCACGAGCGAAACGGCACCCCATCTCACTTCAATCGACTAAAAAACACATTTATTCAAACTGACACGGCGCACACTATATGCGACCGTCATCAAAAAACATTCATCTTTAACCTACCGTGCCACTCAATACGAATTGTTACATCCAAAACACAATAATCCGTGAAAACATCGCCGAACTCCTCGCTCAGAACGACATTTTTCAAACGGCTCCCTCAGCCTGTCCAGATTCTTCATTTACATATAGGGTTGAAAGGTCATGCGATTATGTAATCGACTGTCACCAAGTGCACTTTTTTGGGGTCATCTCGGCATACTTTATTTTACAGGTACATGCACAGGACGTCGTTTGCGAGATCACGGACTAATAAGATAAAATGTTTTAATGCAATGCAGTGATGAGATCGCCTTTTCATTTCTTCAACTGCATCGTTTCGATAGTTGTTGAACTTCGTTTTCAATAAAAAAGATTGCATAAAACGGTGCTCAATAACTTGTTCAGGACAGGGCCGGGACATTATACGTATACCATGAAGAAGCAGTATCAGTTGAAATATTTCGAAGTTAAAATTTGGATGGGGTAATAGCTGATAGTTGTTTGATATTGTGATTTTTTATTGTACTTGCTATCTATTTAGGGCTATGCCTATCTTCAATTTAAAAAAAATGGACCCCTACATTACTAGTTAAAAATATATAGACCACACACAATACCGGTAAGAATAAGAGGTTGTTCTGGGTATTCTGGCGTTAGCCCTAAAATACTATAAAAGTCTGGCGTTGACACAAAATAACCACTACTGCCCCTCAAGTAAATAATTCTGTAAGCACTTCAGCCAGCTTGATTATTATTAGAGTAGCGTTTGACGCTTACACACTCAATTAATCAGGTAATTCATCAATAACTTAATTTTTATATATGCGAGCGATGTAAAGTGGAATTAATGGATAATCAGTATTACGAAGAATACTTTACAATGTGTTAAACTATTTGACATTGTCACCGGCGGATTTTAAAGCCCCTCCCCCTAAATTGTCAAAGTAAGGATATCTAAAAAACGAATTCCCGTATCAATCAGCGAAATAATAATATAAAATCATTAAAAAAACATCTCTAATATACTTGTTTTTATAAAACACACCAGGTATGAATCTATCGTGAAATACACAAGAATGCAAGATTTTGCATTTACCTGCTATTTTTTTTTTCAGGGGGAGTACCCGCGGACACGCCCCCCCCCCCCCCCCCCCCCCCCCCCCTCCCCTTAATTTCGCACTCCCCCTAATTGAAAATCCTGTGTCCGCCCCTGATTGTAGACACTAAGGGGCAAACTGATATCGAGTGTATTAAAATCGAAATCAAGTAAGAAAGTAGTTCTGTTTCGAAAATTTAAATAAAAAGGGGTTTAAAACAAAATGACTGAAGGAACTCCTCAATATTTCGATAAACATGCAGTAATAGATCTATAGGCAAGTCCCGAGTCTTATATGTACTCATAGAATTTGGATTGAACTCGAAGAACTTCTGGCAAACATTAAATCTAACATTGTGGGAAATGAAAATTAATTGATGATGGATCATCGATCACAACGTACAAATCGTTTGGCAGGTCTGAAGTATGATTTTCGTATTTGACGACGACATGATATTTGTAAAATGTGCAGAAATAAATGAACAGGTCTGAAGTAAGTTAGGTTGGTACACATGTATACGTTCCGGTAACCTGGTGGCAGTCTTATTCGTGATTCATTTTTCTTTTTGTTCGTCCAGATTTCAGTTAACTGACAAAAGTAAATCAATAAAGCATTTTGTTCTAACTTTGTGACAAAAGTTTGCGAATCCATTTCCCTTTTTTTTAATTTCAAGTATAAAATGTCTAGGCCTACTACGTGAATGTGATTGCATAATAGTTATTCTTGACTTCTTTTTCTTTTCCTGTGTACTAGCGGATTCAGAGGGGGGAGGAGGGGTCTAGATGGTCAGGACAACCCCCCCCCCCCCCCCCCCCCCTCGGATGAGGAAAAATTGTTTATAGTCTCTTAAAACCGTTCTTTATTTAGAAAACGATACGATAGTGACGCTCTGTGTGAATCAATTTATACCCCCCCCCCCCCCCCCTTCCACTTATCGAAAATCTTATTCTCGAAAGAATGCAAAATTTGCTGTGTACTGTCATATACAGAGCATGGTACTCTAACGTTCAAAATAATGAATAATTCATGATTATAAATCATCGTTCATCGACGGAACTCTTCAAATAATCGTAAATTAGACGAAACTCTTCAGCGAGCCGAAACATTTTCCGGACAAAATGCATGTGGAGATGACCCCCAAAGGTGCACCTGGTGACAGTCGATTATATATTCGCATGACATTTCAACCCCGTATGTAAATGAAGAATCTGGACAGGCTGAGGGAGCCGTTTGAAAAATGGCGTTCTGAGCGAGGAATTCGGCGATGTTTTGACGGATTATCACCAAATCGAGGTGGATTGTGGAATCCTATCATGGTCGTCTGAAACACTGGACGTTCTTCCGAACGCAATCGGTGTCTAATAGCTTTATCAATGTCATCGAGGCTTTGCTTCGAACCGCCACAGCCTGTCTGAATGGTATTAGAGGACCGATCTACCAGAGATCTCCAGAGAGAGATGCCAAAGATATGATAATGGCTGAACGTATGAAGGACCGTTTGACAACACCGAATGGTTTAGCTCAGAGAGTCAAGACAGATCCGGATCTATCTAGACGGGGTAGGTCCGAGTTTGTCAAGATGGATGCATATTCCGTACTGTTTCCCCGTTTCGATCTCGATTACTTGAGAACCATTACGTGTAGAACGTATCAGATATCTCTGGCTCCTGGTTACATCGCCGAACATTTAAGTGATGACGTAGACTATGAGGTTTGGCTTTACCAGCAATTCCCAAACCTTCTCCGATGTCAAATACATTCTCGACACAAAAGCCAAACGAAATATAACGTTTGGATACGGTTCATCGTTTCACCCGATGATGAGGCCCCAATAAAGGACTACTACTGCCAGTGCCCAGTTGGAGAGAAAACGATGGAAATGTGCGCGCACATCTCCAGTATCTTGTACTACCTTGGGTATTACAGGGCGCTGGAAAACCCTCGACCATTATAACCACAGGTGAAGAAATTCCGACAAAACTTGAAATAGTTGTCCATGCGGCAACGGAGTGCATATGTCGAAAGTATGTTTGGGGCTCGATATGAAAGATCCCCGTTACCATGTGACTAACCAAACTTATAAATATAGGTATTATACAATCGCCCGTAGCTATGAACACTCCCGTAAATGCGAAAACCAACCAAAATCATAAGGAACACGTTTTGTTTGTTGTTCTGTCTATTTGTCAGCCAGTGTCTTCAACCACGGGGACTTGTGAAGAAGCCATCTTGGATTTTTTTTATGAAAAAGTGTTTTTTTCACTTTTGTTCATAACTGTGTACATATTCTCAACATACCGAGCAAATACTCTCGTGTTTTTGTTAATTATCTAAAGAAAGTCGAAAATCGGCAATTCAACCATAGGCTAATTCAACCCAAGATTTGAAAATGTTGATGATTTTTCCTCTCATCAATAGCATATTACGTACTGTTTAATAGGATAAAAATTGGTTTGCATCCAACGCCCATAAAAGGGTGTATTCTCTAAAAAAACACAGGTTTTGTGTTTAAAATGTAATCATCGAAAATGGCATTTTTGATATTGTCTCTTTCATAAAACAGCCAAATGGCGCGATGGAAACATGATTTTTTGTCACAATCATGCCATGAATGTATTCTTTACGGTGACCATCATTTGAATAGATTTTCATTAATATTTTACATAACATGCACATTTTATCAACACTTAGACAGCTTCAGAAAGGTACAACTTTGAGGAACCATAAAAAACAAACCAAGTGACCTAAATCTTTATACTTTTTAGATTTGTGACCACAACGGCATGGGCAAAGCAGCACTAACAGGAATAAGAGAAGGGGCCATTTTGGGAACAGGCCCTTCATATAGGACCTGTGTCTTGTTCAGTTGAGTTATTTTCAATAACCAATAGGCCCAGAGAATTTGTATATAGATTATTGCATGCTTGGGATAAGTTTGTTCAAATAAATGGCATTGGCTATCATTTAAGGTAGCAGGAGTCAAATAGGCCAAAACCTTCAAAAAACTTCTAAATAAACAAGAGTACCAGGGACTTGATATTGGGTTCGTAGTATGCTTGAATAAAGGTCTACTAGGTTTAATCAAATGACTGACCTTGGCATACGTTCAAGGTAACAGGTGTCAAATAGGCTAAAACTTTTAGCGAGCTGGGATGTAAGGCTACCAGGTATATTCGAATATTTCCTTGGGTAAGCAAGCTGTAGTCTGCTTCTATAAATAGATGATCGACGTCCCCACTTTACCAACTTCGTGAGTTACATCTGATTGTCCTAAATAGTCCTACATTCATTTACAGCTATGTCTATATATATATAACATTGATTAAGGTCGATAACACTCACAGAAATGTAATGTGTATGTATATAGTTTACTCAAGAGAAATAACTCTTATACGTTATAGTTCTATGCGGAACATTCTCAAGTATTTATTGACAAGTGGTTGTTGACAAGAAGTGTGTTAGAGAATTCCAGAAAAAGGATGGTTGGAGAATGTATATGAAAATTTTGACAATATAGTATAAATACCACGAGAGACAAATTGTTATTTAGAACTGGTTTACAATTGTCAAGGAGAGCTATATAGGAGAGTTTTATGCATTCTGTTGGATTACTTATTGCCTGAAACTAAGAACTGGTTTACATTTGCCAATGAGAGCTATATGGATTCTGGTGGAATATTAATTGGCTGGAACTGTAAACTGTGGGATCTATTTTTAATTCTGGAGGTACGGATTGGAAAGGATAACTCAATGACCGCCACTATAAGATAAGTAACTGACAGTGTTACAGTACTTGATTGTAATTGTGAACTTTCTCTGTAACATGCATGGTTCTGTATATATCATATAATTGTATTTTGAGCTGCTGGGTTTCATCTTTCTGTTATTATCGGATAACAATATTCATTTCGATATCCTGGAATCCAAATTGAGGTCACTCTTGCGGTTAATAAAAAGTTTGTGAGCAAATCAGTTTGTGCCGAGGCTGCACAAATTTCCATTATGAATGTGAATGACGTCATGTATGTGTGTATATACATAAACTTAGCGTTTACATATAAGGAAACTTTACATCCGGGTCATATACGAGAGGTCAAATGTCATTGGTCAGTAGGATACTGTAAAATTTTGGCCCATGTTTAGCCTCCGTGTAACATATAGCTTACCCCTTCGTGGAAAACGACGCCATATTAGATTTAGAAAAAAAGACACAAGTGAAAAAAATATACAAATCATGGACAATATCTTTTAAAAAAGATTAATCAGAAGCGAAAGTGAAAGTAAATGAAACTTAAGCACGTGCTTCAACATCAAGAAAAAATTCAATACCCTTACCACCCTTTAAGTGAACGACTTTGATATTCAACTTTCGGTTTTTTGGTTGTATTTGTTTTAATTATTAACTAAATATTCCTGTATTAATAGCATTGCGAACTTTATGTACATTTAGTTTATGGATCAGAACACGGTTTTCCAGAGGTTTTTAATGTACATTATGCAATATCAAATTTTTATCTATGGTTTTTAGGCCAGGACTGGACCTTTATTTTATGCTGAATTTGCGCCGATCACCTTTGTGGTTTACATATATTTACATCCGTTTATCTAATCTGCAATTATAAAGGAATTCATTCTCAGGCAAAATAAACTACAACGGCCATTTTTCCGCCATATATTTGTGTTTGAGTTTATAATTTCATACGCAAACAGAGCTTCACAGCATTGATGTGGATTAGGCCAGTGGTTTTAAAACAAACCTTAATGTTTGTTTATCATTTCTTATCACAATGCAGACAAGGCAAATATATACATTTTCATTGTTCTCGCACTACCTACTTCGTGAATTTGCAGATATGTATAGTTCTGTTACTTCAAATCCTACTCACACGTTTTATCTTTTGATATGGCATATAGTTGTGTTTTCCTGGGCGACATTTTAAGCCAATTCTTACAATATATTGTTCCGTATTGGTCAATGTTGAAAAGCGAGGGGATTCGTATTGCTTGAGATTCCTTGTTTGAGCTTACATTTCTTGAATGTTTTTAGGAAGTGTTTTGCAAAGTATAGTTAAATATCCCAGACTTTGACCAACTGACACTTAACACGTGTAATTGGTTGTATGTATGGTAATTTCAGGACAACTGGGAAAAATAATTTATAAAGAAAGGGAAACAAAGAATAAAGTGAAGGATGTATTACCATTGTTTTAGAGCCTTGTGCAAGGGACCGCTAAACAGTGGCAACTCTAGGCCCAGAGTGTGTTTAATGTGCGAGATGCTGACGTCGCCCAAGCACAACCATACATTGTATTAAACTAACATTTTAATTATATAATTGTGTCCATGCCATCATTTATTGTTTGCTTATTGGTGTGAACAGGTAGTTGTGCCACACCGGCTATACAGGTCAGGTGTCGCGGTACTCTACAGTCCGGTCAAGGTGAGTGACAGCCTGGGCTTTTAGGTCTAGTCAAAACACTTCCAAATGTTTCCCAATTTTAGTTTGAAACTTAGCACGTTATATAACTAATAATTAAAAGCAGACATACTTTGACTTAATTGCGTTTCTGCGATATGCATAGAATGAAAATGCTGTCATAATAAATAGATATCGACACCCACTGGTATCTTAAACTATCTTTTTATGTCTTTCTTTATTTTGATTGGTTGGAGTAAAGGTTAGGTCGGTTTGGATTGTTTGGAGGTTGCTTCGATGTTAAACGAAAAACGCGTGGTACGGTTAGTATATTATTAGTTCAAAGTAGTCACGCTGCAAATTGAGGAGTTAAACATACTTCATTATGTTACGAGACATATTTGTGTACTAGTAGACAAAACAAGTTTTAAACAAGTAACAGAAAACCCGAATAACATTTCCGATATATCAAAGGTCTTCTTGCATTGCATGATGAAACGCTATCAAACAATTAGTGAACAAATCTGTAATGCACTAGATACCCTAATTTAACTGTAGCACGATCTCATATGATTACGTAGATATTTTATTAGTACTTTGATCGAAAAAGGACAACTGTTCCGAAAAAAAACATTGTATTCGGTCAAATCCATTAAACTGGGTGCATGTAGTTCATGATAATTTGTCATACACCATCCGTTTTAAGGTAGATCTTACTTTAAGAAAAGATCATGTCTTTATTCCTCAGCCATCGTATTATCTTGCATGTTTTACTCCTTTCAAATATGGTAACATAATTCTGAATTTTACCTTCAATGTTGGAGTTAAAAGAATTCAGAAATACCAACGTATTACGAACTTTCTCCTTTAAATATGACAAAAAAAACCGCTATCTGAATCTTTGTTCTCAAAATTTCAGTTACAACCAATTAGAAAATTGTTCGAATAGTTCATAGAAGAAGTAAGACATGTTAATCATATTATGAAAATTCATTCGACATATTTATAGGTGTTATTGGCAAGCTATTCTTCAAAATACATTTTCCGGACGAGATAGCATCCAATAAATGTAAGAAATAAAATTTGAGTGCTATCAAATTTCTCGTAACTTAAAAAAAACTTTAAAATATTGACCTTTAAAACACCTCTATGTTTTTTCAAGATATATTTAAATCAGTTAAATTTCATAATTTCCTTTGGATTTATCTTCATTTTATACCCAACAAATTTGATCTGTTACGACAACAACTTATAGATAAAGTATGTGATCAATATTTCAAAATAGAGGTTAATCAACCCAGCGCGCGCCGAGTCATAACGCGGATGATGAACTAAACAGTAAAGCCATTTGTTTATCAAATACCGAGAAGTTCCACCACCAATTTATGGAGACATTTCACGTTTAACCTATCTTGATTTTTTAACAAACAGACTCAAAATGAATCTGGAAGTTGTAGATGATGTATTCTTAACGCTCCTAATTTTAAACTTCCTTATATACATATATATATCTTTTTGCTGTAGGGTATCTGATGTTAATTCGATATTTTTCTTACCGTCAAAGTCAATATCACTTATAAATTACACACAAAAGAAATATTTACGTATCAGTCAAGCATGTGGTGACATAACGTCTATAATAGTTAAACAGCTGTAATATAAAACCGGGTTTGCCTAAGGGTCACACAAATGACGTGCACGAGAAGCACCTAGGACAATAACTGTAAGGATTGATTGTGTAATTAATTGTGCAATACGCTATCACCTTACGATACACTGTAAAACTCTGGTCAACTCAAACTGGTGAGTATTTCGTACACATGATTTTGTCCTCCAAACAAAACAAAAATTAAAAAATTAAAAACAATTAAAACATGGCATATTTACGTTATAACAAAACTAATATTAAAGCTCAAAATCGATTGAAGAACATTCCAAGTAAGAAAAAAAAAAAATGTAGACTTCAGAAATAGTATAAGAAAAGACCAGGCATTCGAAAAAAAGTGAGTATCATCTGCTTCATCGAAAGCAGAATAATATCAAATAAAACATTGAATGTACAATTCTTGCCTTTCACCGAGTTGTTTATGAAGACATGGGAATTTGTCGATTGATGACGCCATAGCCATTCTTGATGGCGCCATGAATCTTGGTGAAATCAATTAACACCAGTCCCATTTAGGACAGAAACATCAAGAGAATAACATTCATATTGTACAATAAAATCCCACAACTGCCATGAGACAATGGTAATTTTCATTAGGTGTACGGTAACGTTATTTTTAAAAGCATTACGTATAACATATTTACAAGTTAATCGTTCAATGATATCAACAATATATTGAATTACATTTCTCACCATTCACAGTGTTGTTTATGACGACATAATGATTATTAATTTATGACGTCAGGACATTCTTCATGGTACCATGCTCCTTGGTGAAATCAATTAACATCAGTCCCCTTGAAGAAGCCCTTGCTAAGAGAAATGCCTTTTAAATGTGTTGTTATATATAAAATAGAAAATATGGCGTGTTTAAAGCACAGAGTACAGTACGAGCAAGTGTCTGATTGTGTTGGACTTTACGTACGTGTAAACACTTTTGGTTTGCTTTTAAATGCAAATATGGAAGATAGCGATACATTTCAATCAATAGAAATGTTCGTTTTGTTCTTCATCTGATCGTAGTGAGAAGGATAATTGTTTAGTTAAATGACCCTAGGGTGCTGTGTAATATTCACGACGTTCGATTTAACGTTGTACCATGTAAGTCGTTTTAAATCTCAAAAATGCACGACAGGTAGCGATGTGCATGCCTCGGCAATAATTTTGAAATATAAAAAATACCGATTCCCAATGTACATGTAACATTAACAACATTCCGTAGACGCTTATTCGTATTTAATCATGTTTAGAATTGACAAGAATAAAATAGAGCGAAGACAGTATCTATATGTGGTCATATAGCGAAGACTCTCAACTTAGGTAAATAGGGAGTTACCAGTTGGTCTAAACCGCGGGTGGGGCCCTAGCAGAGGGGCGAACGCTCAACTAAAGGCCAAAAGTGAGGTGGTGTCAAGGAAGACGTTAGGAAGAAGAAAGTTGTTAAGAAAGAAGAGAAAAGATAAGATCCAAAATTTAGTCGCCATTTACGATCATGCAATTGGGGCAGCAGGTACAATTCTTACTATGTAGAAGCTTTACGGGTTTTGGTCCCAGTTCCGAGCTCCATTTAAGATCAACTGAAAACGGTCTTCTGGCCAAGTTTAGATTTCTAAATAGTATCTTATAAGAGCATGTTTGATGTTAGAATTGCCTCTCTGTATGCAATATTTTTGGTATCTCATTCACAACCGACATTTTAATTTCAAGGTCAAAATAGAATTTGAATTTCCACAAAGTAATATCCGGAGAAGCCAACATTCCTATTATGTGAAATAGATCATTTTGAGTAAAGCGAAATGATTATTTTTATGCAATTTATCTGATGAAAATGACCCTTTGAAACATGCTGTTTTGGTTCTTTTGTTGAAATGAACGAAGAGCTTAACAAATTACATTGAACAGAAGGCACATGGTAAGAAAATATTCATATTAACAAATGATCAATTTACTGCTGTCATTGCCATAAAAAGAAGAGGCTCTGTACTTAAGTAGGTCCACAATCATAATGGGAACATTTAGTATATAAAAAGAGGACTCGTAGAGCTCGATATGCGTTCATATTTTATCCTTGTTTTGGTTTTGTTTTGTTTGTTTTGTTTAACGTCCTTTTAACAGCCAGGGCCATTTCAGGACGTGCCAAGTTTTGGGAGTGGAAGAAAGCCGGAGTACCCGGAGAAAAACCACCGACCTACGGTCAGTACCTGGCAACAACCCCAACGAAGGTTTCGAACGCGCAACCCAAAGGTGTAGGGCTAGTGATAAAGTGTTGGGACACCTGAACCACTCGGCCACCGCGACCCCTATATTTTATCCGAGTTAATGTACTGCGCAATTGGATAACAACGAGTTATAACAAAACGCACCACAATTACCTGACATCAGTTCCCAATGGTTGATTAAGAAGGTAACAGCCAATAGAAAAGCACTAAACTTGCGGTGGGCGTTACAATTTGTTATTTCTGAAGTCATGCGTTGAGAAACAGATTATACACCGAATATAATAATAGATCGATAAGGCGACGTTACCACGACTGAAGAGGCTATGTATATACTAAAAGGTAGGTTCACTTAAACGTTTGCTTAACTGATCTAGATTGTACGCAATCCTTTCAGCCAATCCGGATTTGAAATAAAACAGTTATTGTTCAAGTTATAAACTAATTATGATATATTGGTTGCGATGATTTTTATATAGCTGAAGAGGCTGTACATCTTTTTTTAACGTCCTATTAACAGCTTAGGTCATTTAAGGACGGCCTCTCGTGCGTGCGACATGCATGCGTGTGGTGAGTGCGTATGATCGTGTAAAGTCTCCTTGTGATAGGCCGGAACTTTTACCGTCTTATAGTGCTACCTCACTGAATCATACTGCCGACCCAGTCGTGTATTGCTGAGCGCTAATTAGAAGCGCAACTGTTATGTTTAGCCAAACATCATCAGATGGTGGGCTATTCAAATCGCCCTTCGTCCGTGGTCCGTCCGTCCGTAAACAATTCTTGAAGGGATCGTTCTCAAATTTCATATGTAGGTTTCCCTTGGTGCCTTGTTATGCATATTGCATTTTGAGATCAATCAGAAATAAACATGGCCGACAGGCAGCCATCTTGGATTTTGACAATTGAAGTTTGTTTTTGCTATTTCTCAGAAAGTACTGAAGGGATCTTTTTCAAATTTCACATGTAGGTTACCCTTGGTCCCTTGTTATAAATATTGCATTTTGGGAGAAGACCGAAAACAACATGGCTGACAGGCAGCCATCTTAGATTTTGACAATTGAAGTTTGTTATCGATATTTCTTAGAAAGCACTGAAGGGATCTTTTTCAAATTTCATATGTAGGTTACCCCTGGTCCCTCGTATTTCTTTTGGGACACATAAACAACCTGGCCAACAAAAAGCCATTATCGCTTAATCTCAAATTTCATATAAAGCCAGAATGTCCTTGTTTGAAAAGTACTAGAGGGATGTTTCTCAATTTGCACATATTTGTAAAAGGAAGGGAGAAATGGAGAGAAGATCAATCTGGCATAGAACCTATAAAGATCATTCAATGGTGGGCGCCAAGATTCCTCGGGGACCTCTTGTAAAAGACTCTGGTATGTCTCGGACAGGGGACAGAGCCTAAAGCCTTCCTCACAGGGGCAAACGCTCAACTAAAGGCAAAAATTGAGGCATTGTCAAGGGAGACATTAGGAAAAAGAAAGTTGTTCAGAAAGAAGAGAAAACATAAGGTCCCAAATTTAGTCGCCTCTTAATATCATGCAATGGAGGCAGCAGGTATAAATCTTACGCCCTACCTGCAGGACAGACCCTTATGTGGAATACTTTGAAGGTGTTGGAAAAGATGATTTTTGTTTTCGTTTAAGGGTTTCTTTTTCGCAGCTCTGTATGCTAGATTGTACCATCGTCGATGAAGGTAGCAGAGTTATAACCAAAACGCCACGTTCAAATCGTACATTGGTTTTCGTAAATATCAAAACCTTTTCACATTTGTACTAGCCAATCTAAAGAACATGTTTTTTTGATATCTGAGGATTTGTTTGTTGCCCAAATGTATCTAAGATCTGAACAAGAACATATTTCCAATGAAATTACACACATGTATTATAAACAAATTATATCATTTTTGAAATATTGGTTTCAGTTCAGTAGATAATAAGCAAATGGAAGGAAGAGGCATCTCAAATGCTATGGTGTTGGACGGTTTAACATTGGAATATGGTGGAATGCTTGCAACAAATATGCACTCGCTTTACAAAAGTCGGGATGTTATCATGGACTGTTTAGGTAAGACATAACATAGCAAGTCGAAACAAAAGGTCGATAAGTTTTAATAACCCTAGACATACAGTGTAACGGTTTTGTCTAAATGTTGGTCGTTTTTTTCGTTTGTCCTAAAGTAATTTGAAATTTACTTGCATGAATAACATGATTTTAAATATCCTAAATTTAACTCTTTGTAATAATCAAAGCGAGTATTGGAAGTCTTCCATTGAGTGAATACACAATTATTAACACATTTTCATATGTAGGAATGATAAGAAAGGATATAACCATTGCTGACCAGGGTATTTCAGTGTTCTAACACTATAAAAAATTCTCGTTAAAATCCTTTCATGCAATGCTTTATTGTTATCACTGTTATTAAGGGGTAAGACCCGGTCTTTGCGTCTCCACTGCAAATAACTTTTTTGGAGAAAACATACAATCTTTGGTTAGAACACTTTTTCATGATAAGGATGAAACAATGCCACAATTTTCTGTAAATATGTTGTTGTAACAGGGGAAATCATATCTTAGTTGAGAAACTTAACCTTAGAGTAAGATTTTTCTTTTATTTCAGGAAATTATGAAAAATGGAAAACTGACCAAAAACTACAATTGCAGTCAAAAATTCCTGCAGCGATAGAATAAGATAAATATCAGATTACGGAAGACTAAACTTCACCTTGCCAAGAAATTAATAAAAAAATATAATACAACACAATATTATTATTCTACGTTTTATCACATAGAGGAATTATTCCCTTTTATATTTGATTATGTTGTTCAGCCATGTTCCTTGTGTCATGAATCAACATCTGACTACATTAAAAGATGTAACAGCGGTTATAGGGGGTTCAATCGTAGGAACTATACTCTAAAACAAGTCTGACGTTCCATATCAAATAAGATGAGCACTGCATTATGATTTGCTTGCAGCTAATGGAAGTTTCGTCTCATTTTAGAAAAAAATACTCAACAGTTCGGATATCGCGTCCTGTCCTCTTATCACAGTTGCTGATGTTGGCACATCTGATGGGTCCACATCCCTGAATCTTCTTAATGAAATTATTGGTAAGACTGACCTTATATTTGTACATGTACATGTGTGCAATGTGGTCATTTTGCTATTATTTAGTCCAAATATATTTCACTAATTTCATTAATTTTTGAAAACTTCTGCTAATACAATATTCAGTTACATAATTTGCATTTAATTTCGTCGTTATAATTTCATGATTAGACAAGATTCGAATAGACAGCGGAAAACTTCGTCAGATCATGATTTATTACACAGACCAACGGGATAATAACTTCAACAGGGTGTTCAGTGTTATCGAAGGTAAATATATATTCTTTATAGGTGTTTAATACCTTGTACGTTTTGACTCTTTGTTTGATGAAGATCTCTAATGTCATGACGTTTTGATAATGCATGATAATGACCTTAGGGAAATCTAGCTCCATTGCCGCAAGTATGCGTATAAATCATACTGTATATCGTGATTACAATTTCATTTCCTTTTCACATATTTAAGCATAGAGTAAATGATAGTATGCCATGTACATAAGTGATATTGTCGGGATGTTTACTTTTATGATTTTTATTTCTAAAATCTCACATCAAAGCTGGTCTTCACCTTGGTCCCGATGTGTTTTATGCTGCTGTTGGACGCACGATGTTTGAGCAGTGTTTGCCGGATAATTCTACAGACTTGATCTTTTCATCGATTGCTGCTATGGGTTTGTCGAAAATGTAACAAATATAATGCTTAATAAAAACAAACATTCTTCTTATAGTCTGCATTTAGTGCTTGATTTTCGCAAGTGCTCTCTAATCCGTTATTACATTTAAAAAAATAAATGGTATTCCCTGAAAATAATTAAAACATCATCACAAAGTCTTTAGTAAGATTTTTCGTTCATAGATTAAATCAAAATAATTGATAATATTTGTTCTTTTTCTCATTTAGACCTTGTCGGCTGAAAGACGGGTGTTACCCAAGTCAGGAAAATATGGAAGAAATTAAAACATACCGTGACCAGGCCGCCTTAGACTGGAAAACGTTTCTTAGAATGCGTGGAAGGGAACTTCGCCGAGGTAAAACAAAATCTTCTTTAAACTTTAAAATCCTTAGGGGAAAAAAAACCATGTTGCATATCACTGTTATCATGGCAATATATAGAGGATCACGGTTACGGTTAACAGCAGAAAATGTCTAAAAAAATAAACGAAACTGTAATTCTAATACAAGATTTATATAACCGAAGGAAACATATGCTCCAGTAGAGTAAACATCTTCTGCTTCATCGACGACACTCACCAGACAATGTACAAATCTAAAGAAACAGAACTAAATATTACATTGTTTTAACCCAAATAATCGTGCTAAGCCAAATTGAGAATTACTTTGATGAAAATCATGGTCATAAGTTCTCAGATTTCCCAGATCTTACAAAAGGTCATTATACATCAAATTTATGTACACATGGCGGTCAGCAAAATACCAATGCAAAAAACAACATGCTACAATGATATAGTAACGATATGCATTCAGTATATATTGGGTTTTATAGAAATTTGCTGAAATTCGATAAAACCTTCACAGTATATATGGTAAATAATCCTTACATTTTAATAAAGCTAGGATTAGTTCAGTTGCAATTTGGAATGAATACTCGTCTAAACTGCTTAGCAGTTGTACGATAACATATTCATGATTAATGATACTCGTCACCGATTTTATCATAGCCTTGATTACAAGTTATATTTTCTTTGAGTATTCCTATCCATCTTCCAGTTTCTATAGGTAAGTTCATATTTGAAGTATTAAATTTAGTAATAATTTGTCTTTCTTTCGGCTTTAACATCACAAGATAAATTTCTTTTATAGATATAATAGACCCATCCTTTTAAAGAGCTCTTAAAATCATTAAACCATTTTTGAATGAATTGGTCTTCAAGTAAACTCTATAAAAATGTAAATATAGTGATAATCCAAAATAAATTAACAATTTGAATAGTTTCATTTGTCTGTCAATTAACCATTAACTCATACATAGCACTAGACATATTACTACAATTTATCAGTGTATGCCAAAGTATTATAATTCTTGTTTTAAATTCTATATATTGGTGAAATCTCCCGATCTCACCATATACCATGTAGTTTGGTGTACTTTTTTAATACATGGTACACGCTTGCAGAATTGTAATGTAGTTTTTCGCGTGGCACTTAAAATTTCGAAGCATCATACTTCTACTGATTACGAAAGTATCGGTTATAAGAGGGAATCAACAACTTTTAATTGTAGGTCTACAGGTAAAGGGATATTTATTATTTTCCTGTATACAGCAAACATAGCTTTTTTAGATTGTTCCACGCATGTGGGTTAATGTTGCATTTATAATTAAAAAGAACAAAAAACGTTATGTTTTAATATAAAATCAATATTTAATGATTTCCCGGTTAGTTATGTTTGTTTTTTGGATCGGATTTTAATGTTAGGTGTCCAACGTCTTTATCGGGATGTTTTCGTCGTTACTCGTGTTCTCGCGTGGTCACGTGACCGGCACGAAGGACTACATTAACACTTGGTCGGTAAATATGGCCAGAGCACCCGACCAACGTATTTTGTCGTACAAACAAATATGATACACTTATTCATCGTGCTAAGAAACCGAGAAAAAGTGCTGTACATTCTTCTATTTATTCAAGTATGGTTACATAACGGCGTTATAAACCGGTGTTAATTGAAGAAGTGCCGATTAATTGACTACTTTTTAAGTAAATTTGACGATGTTTGTCATTTTCGTAAGAATGTACAGCACTTTTCGTTGTTCTCATACAATTACCTTCACGCTCTTACCTGTTTCATAAGTATTGATTTAGGGTAGTCGGGTGCTCTAGGACGATTCATAGAGCAAGTGTTAATGTTCATTCTCCAATATTGGAACTCTTCAGTGTTTTAAGTATCGAAATCGGCATATAGAAACGAACAAACGTTAATAAACGAATGCAATGGATCGTAATTAATTCAATTAATTATTTACAGATGATTTCCAAAGACATAAGGTATAGTTAGAAGTTTTCGGCTGTACACATGCAAGTTTGTAAATTCGTCACTGTGATGAAACCACCGTCCTCGTCGTTGCCATGACAGCCGATCGAAGCTGCGATCACGAATGCACTGACAAAGTGAAAGTTGAAGTATTTTTCGCAACATGCGGTTTAAACTTAAAATTACATTCACATCTCATATTGATTGGGTTGTTTAATCATACCTGATCAATTGAATTATCAGAAAACTAACAAAAACACTAAAAAACACAGAATGAAGCCTTCGTGTCAGGCAGTGCAGACACAACGCGGGATCTGTAAACAATGTGACGTCATTGGAATGTACAAGTTGCAACAATGTACAACAATGTATATTTTACATGAATACACTAATGAGCAACAAAACGGGACGCAACATTAACCCACATGCGCACCAACTTCATTTTTGTTTTGTAGAAACTCCCATTATAATTTATAAAAACTCCAAAATAGGAGAATGATTCCAGAATCTCTATCACATCATTGCATATTGTAAAATGGAAGTTCATTCGACACTTTCCTTTTGAAAATATAACAAGTTTAGTTTTATTTGTATTTGTATCACGCTTCCATCTACAATGTATTACCTTTTAATTAAAATGTATTAAGGGCTGATCGGAGTTCTTAGGCACTGTATAATTTGCATAAAGAATTATAATTATTTTGATATAAATTCCAATATTTTCACCTAAATAGTCTATTTATTGCGAACAATTAACACCTTTCTTTCCAAGAAAGTCATCTAGATCATTCAGAAAAAAATGGCAAATAGAAATGGCGATAAATCTTCCCCTTGTTTTACCCCGATATTACAATTGAACATTTGAGATGCCCCAATTTCCATTTTGTTAAACACAGATTTGGTATTTGCATATAAATTATATAAAACTTTAAATATTATCCATACGACATTACTTGTTCCCATAGCCCTAGTCTCCAAACCGATTCAAAGACCTTTTTTAAGTCTATAAATGTAAAAAATTACTTTTCCAAGGGAAAATTATTATATCCTAAGCATTGGGAATACAAATATTATCAGTAGTAGAATGATTTTTTTTCTAAACGCAGTCTGGGCATAACTTATAAGATTTATTTCATCAGCCATCTTAATTAATCTGCTATTTAGAACAGATGTAAACACTTTACCAAGACATGAGACAAGGCTTATAGCTCTATAATTATCTAAGTTTTCAGGATCGCCTTTACTTTTATAAATGGGTTTAATAACTTCAAGGAATCAGGTATGCATCCTGTATAAAATGTGTTTCCTAAAGAGCGAAGCCATTTGAAATATCACTTATGTCATCGTCTCATGACAGCGTCTCATTTCAGGTCTCTAGTTGAACGTGTACTGCTTGTTGTGAGAAAGTTGTCGCAGTGGTGTGACCAAAATTATGAATCATGATATGAATGTTCTCTGCTTTAGCTTAAGTATGAAAACTGACGTTTCGGATTGCTATTTCTAGGCATACAACATTTCATTTCAGTACTCCTGTGCGTCCCAAAATGAGCATACATATCTTTGAAATAAATCAATATAAACAAGACAACTGTCAGGTGACTGTCTAGGCACTGAAAATACTTTGGGAGTTTAGGCAGCAGTACGAAGAACTTGAAGAGATGTCGTGAACCAATTTGTAGTGTAATTATATTATACAGCCGCTGCCTTTCGCCTCTTTAATTATCTTATTGACTATATAAGCAAGTTTAAATTGCGTTCATTAGAGGTTCATTCGCATGAATTGTGCTCAAACGTAGGTTAAATAACAAATAATGATAATACACATAACTTTAAAATTGTTACCATTTCATTGTTGGTTACATTCGTTTTATTTCAAATGACAAAATTCGAAAAAAATAAGGATTCAAAGTATGCCTTTCAAATGATAAAACGGAATCCGGAAATCCTGGACGATTAGCAAGTTTGTTGTTTCCTAATGATATGAAGTATTTTCATTTCTTTTATTGCAGGCGGATACTTGGTAGTACTCAATATTGGAAATACAAAACATGGAGAAACGACAATAAACATCGAAGGTGGAATGGCCTCTTTAGGACGTATATTAAAAAGAATGGTAGCGGACGGTCTTATTACTGAGGTTAGATATTTGTATTCCTCGCCAATTTCATATGTATATATGTTCTTCTGCAAACTGACCAATGAACAATAAAACCTCTGAAGCGATACGAATCCCATAGTTATCTAATAGTGACCAATATACAAAGAACTATTAGTTAGAATTGAATCAAAAATTCAATCTGGAAAACTCTTCTGAATGTCATAACAATATCATAACAATATCATAATAATATCACCATAAGATGGAATATAAGATGTAGGTAAGAGTTTCAAGTAACAGAACTAAATATATCTGAGAAAATCTAGTTATGGTCAGCGTGACCTTTATTTTGATCCCATGGGATTGAAATGCATTTTCATTCAAGATACCAAAGTTGTGAATGTATGAGGTTTTAGAATAGTTAGATATGAATAATGAAGTAAGTAAAGTGAGGTCGTTGAAATTTCAAATATACTAGCAGCGATCAGTGCTCTCAATGTTGACCCCAGGATATTGACAGATGCTAGATCAGAGTAAGTGTGTGATGTTTCAGGAGTATGGGAAAATTAGCAAAGACATCGGAAATTCATTTATAGTGGCAGTGGTCCGAAACCTAAATGTTTAAAAGATATCATGGCTGCAAGTGTGTTAAGTATCTGATCAAGGCGATCAGGTAACTAATGAAGTATGTTGACCATGGACTAAATTTATTTGTGATGACGGTGACCTCAACTTTACCAGATCTGATTGAAATGCGAGTTTGTACAAAAGATGATACTTATTAGATTCATGAAAATTAGATTATTGATTATTGATTGATAAGTCGGAACGAATGAAGCCAATTTACTCATAGTACAAATGTCCTCATGTATGACCTTAGGTGATAGAAAAGCGATCCCGTACAATAACTAATGGTTGTCAAAATGTATATGAATTTTCCAGACAATTCAAAAATAAATGAAGTCAGTAGAATGAAGACGTTGTTTGTCTACATAAAAGCCTGTCCCTATATTCCCTTGTCAATTCGTTGTGCGGGGACACTCATGAGGTTCAATGACATAGTAATGGCTGGGATACGTAATGAATTGTTAAAAGATAAAGAAAGAACTAACAATGAGGCTTATATATCATAACTGTTAATTTTTTTCCCTGGTCATATTCTCAAATAGTCTAAAATGTACTGAATGAAGCCTTATTTTGGTGAGTTGAACTTGAATATGTTCAAATATGATCCTATCTGAAATATGCTAAAACTTTAGTATTTTGAGAGATTATTCCCATGGTTAATTCATTTCGCAAAGAAAAACTACCCACTTAAATGTTATTTGTTATAAATGTTTCTTTGATAATTACGAAAGACTTTTCGTTTCATTTTGAGAAGTAAAATATAAATATGTATCTCGTTAAAACGCGATAATTATCTCATTGAAACGCGTTAGTTATCCCGTTAAAAAGCGATACTTTTCTCATTAAAACGCGATAACTATATCATTAAAACGTTTAAGTATGATTTTTTCTCATTAAAACGCAATAACTACCTCGTTAAAGATATGTAACTCGTTTTAACGAGATAGTTATCACGTTTTAACGAGACAACTAACTCGTTTTAACGAGTTAAAATTATACTTACGCATTTTAATGATATAGTTTTCGCGTTTTAAAGAGATAACTATCAGGTTTTAACGAGACATAGGCTTTCGTAGATAATGGTAATGGTTTTCAAGCGAAATATAACCTTATTTTATTATTTTCAATATTTTTTGAAACTGCGAGAAAGCTCGAACAATCTGGAGTATTGGAAAAAAACTAAAATAAATCTCACATTAAATATCAATAATATTCTATTCTGTATTTCGACAACTGATAAAAAAAATTCCAGGCAATTTCATAATTATATCCACAAAACACTACATTTATCTTACATCAAGAAAAAAAATCAGACATACATATCAATGAATGAAAGCATACATAACAAAAATGTACAAAATACATCAAACAATTGCACAAAAACAAAACGGGAAGAAATTATTTTCTTAATAACCTTAGTTGACAATAAAATGAAATACTAAATAATGTACATGTATATACAATAAGAATGTTTTTATCATTTCTACATTAAATTGTTTCCAAAAAATAAATATAAAGATGTTAATATGTAAAGGTAGCACATGTATATTTATACTAGTGTTATCTAGCTCGATCGGTTGAGCGTAAGACTAGTAAGCCAGAGGTCCCGGGTTCGATCCCTAGCGGAGCAGTGATTTAAATTTAATTAACCATGCGCTCTGTTACATACACACGGAGACAGTGACCTTGACGTCTGTGTGCTTTACGGTCACAGTGCTTCAAGGTCACTGTGTCCGTGTGTCTGTGTTTATGTCCAATAAACTGTGTTTCATTTGTAAAACATTGTTTGTGCATAATTGCAAGAAATACCCACATATTAAATTACATATACATGTATTTGAATTTGTTTATTTCATCCTATATGCCTTGATCTAATATTTGTTTCCGAACACAGTATAAAGATGTTAATAAATATATGTATCACATATTTATATATTTATACTTGCGTATCTGGACATGGGTTTACTTAATTTCCAGCCAATATATTTGCATTTGTTTATACTATCATATTTCCCTTGATCATTTTTTTTTTCGGAAAACTGTTCATCATTTATTGATAGACTGTGTGAGAGAAGGCGTGAAAGTTGTTTGTGTAATTGTTATGTGGTAATGTTTTATGTGAGAGAGTATGAGATGTATAACATGTGTCAGTTGTGTGGCGAGCGAGAACCCCCTGTTTGGGAACATTGTTTATATTTTGAGGGCTGACCCCAAGGCCTCAATATTGGCAGCCTTCTATTGAATTCATATTCTGAGGGATTAAAATACTTTTGTATATATGAAAAAAATCAAAACTGACAGCATTATAGGTACACCGTAGTTTGTTTAGTGTCTGAATGTCCGGATTCAGCAAAAAAATATGCAAGCCAACAGTAATCAACATTTTAATACATATATACATGTATATTCACGACCTAAATGCAATTAGTTCATTACAATTGAACCACTTGGTTTTTGTATAAAAATACGATTTAAGCAACAAATTGTCCCTGGGGCCTGCATCGTTCAACTGAATATTAAGTAATTATGATAAAGTAGTTAAGCTGTATTACAATAACCTTTTCCTATTTTGGGATCTTCCCCTAAATAATATCTTACCTAACTATTATCTTCCTGCTTAATTAGAATAATATTCAATCTTGATAACCAATTCAATCCATTTATTTGGGCCCGCTTTTTGCAGATAAGAAAATCCATATATTGTGAACTTGGTATTTGTTATAAACAGGATGAGTTCCTGGACTGCAACCACCTGTCTGAACTAAGCAGGACAGAGGATGAATTCGCTTTACCGTTCACAGAAAATGACAAAGACTTATTAGGGACTGGTTTGGAGCTGGTATCTACCCGATCGTTTGTGAACAAACTTAACCATCCTTCCTTTGACATAACCAAAAAAGGTAGGGAATAATTTAAGTATACCCCAGTAAAATAATATTTGGATTCACGATCGGGGCTTTCACTTTCTTGTTTACCTCTGTCAAGGTATAGTAACTTTTTCAAGCTGTGTGTTCTCTTCTCTTCGTTGTAATAAAGGCTATGTAACAAAGTAATATATGAACTTTTTTCCTAGTTTCAGAAATCATTACGCCACCTCCTCTGGGATTAGATCCAATGTCTATTTTTAATAACAAAACCTAATGCATATCTTTTGTAAGACTAATTCTTATTCTTGTGTCAATTTATTTCTAAAGCATATGCCATCGACAAAATGTATAACCTAAAACACCTATAAATCTATGATTGTCTTCATGCTAAGAAAGAAAAAGCCTACCATTGTTTATACTGCTGAATTAGTGTAGTGTATTATATATATACCATGTTTACAACAGTGCGGTGACTATTTATCAATGTCAATATATTTGCTTCCGACGATTTAACCTTCGGAGCAGGGAATACGCGTAAAATTACATTACTTCCTTTTTGATTTTGTAATCTTTTATTTATTCATCATAACTATCATGGTTTATATTTGTATTAGCCTGTAATTCCATCAGACATTGATATACTTTGTCGTAAATGTTTTCAGGAATCTGACAAATCACTTTTTTCTTTACGATTAGACAAAGCTTATTTAAACGTGCATCATCTCATAATTTATCACATAAATCTACTTTTATTTTTGTTGTTTGGTAATACAAAGGAGGTGGTGCATGGCGGCCCACGGCCGAATATTATTTTATGCATGATGTTATGATAGACTTTTACCAAATACATGTCATTTTAGACACTAAAACGAAAATTGTCAAATGCTGTATACGCAGCGCCACCTAACATGATTTCTGTAAAAAATGTGTACCCTCCCTTTTAAATTCAGTATATTTCTCGTACAAAAGTACTTGATAAATTTCATATTGCATTGATAGTCTCATGTGATGTTATATTTTATAAAAACATATGTGTTTAGTATGAATTTGTATAATAGAAAGTGTAATTACAGCTTTTTTAACAAAATTATCAGTAAAAAATTACCTTCTTGAAATTTTCTTTTATTTGTTAAGTAGATAAAATGTAATAATCGTTGGAGTACTATCAAATTTTGCTTTTAAAAAACATGTTTGCATATTAATCTTGATACACAACCAAAAAAAATCATCAAAAATTACTGGATAACAAAAGAGTTTTGCTTACGAAGAAAGGTCATGAAATAAATTGTATTAAAAACCCAAGGGTTAAAAAGGAGCACCCTGTCTGACACAAGCAGTAAAGTCTGGTTGCATTGTTATTTTTGTTGGATTTTTAGCATTTGCCTCTATTTTTCAGGACTTTCGGTACTTTGATATGTTGTCCAAAAGTGGGGGTGTATGCATTTAACATAATAAAATCTTGGCATATCCAGTAATTCACCAAATAAATTTGTTTCATTAAATGTTAATGAATATCCATAGATTATTTCTAACTGGAAATTTTGATAGTACTCCATTAATAACTTTGTGGTATTAGACTTTAAATGAAAAGTTAAAAACAATGATTTTCACAAAGAAGACATCAAATTAGGCTGAGATTTAATTTTAGTGTCACGGAGCGTGATGATTCATATACAAAATTAAACCTTAAACAAATGGGGTGAATTTGTTTCACAAATAGGAAATAAAATGTGTTCTATAATAATTAGTGGTCAAAACATTAGCTTCTTATGCAGTTAGATGGGGAAATAATGAAATCACCAAAAAAAGAATATATACATTGAGGAATGGAAATTAATTCCTCCCACATAATCGGGGATATTATGCTTTTGACGAAAATATGTTTCCGGGAAAAAAATCGCCGTGGGCCGATTTAGCCCTCCTATGCACCACCTCCTTTCATGAATTGGGCAACATATGTAGAAATATATAAACAGTAGTGACTGTAACAAGAATATCGACTATCTATATAGTGTGGTTTAAATGAGGACATACTGATGTAAAGATGGTCAACAGTTAGTGTTGAAATACAAATAGCGGAATAAAAGGAATGATTTACATATGTGGTCACCTCTGTACTGTATCGTAGTTACCATCTGATCCGTTTCATGATATTTTCTATCCAGTTTTTGTTTGCGTCACATGTTAAACTATTTTTGTAAGCTTGTTCGCTTATGTTTTTCTCTGATTTGGTTACCAGATGATGCCACCAAAAAAGCTTACGCAGACCGTATTATTGCTGGGATCAAGCCCTGGTTCTATGCCACTGTATATAACGGGCTGTCGGACGGAAGATCCAAGCAAGAAAGAGAAAGTTTGGTCGAGAGATATTTTTTGAGGTTATGGGACTTTGCGTACCAGAATGACGATCAAATTCCACAATTAGCCCTCGTGGAAATCGTCGCTAGGAAACATGCATAATACAACCTGCAACAAGGGTGATGACACGTGCATCAAATTGTACAAGGTCATAGTATTCATACATTTATTAACGATATAAGCAAAGAGAGAAGCGGGATATCATATAACTAAACATGCATCCGTTCCTTTCATCAATAAAAGTGTGTTACAATTTCCATAATATATCTTGCATTAACATCCAAGACAAATACAAGATCGTTTTCTATGTATTTTGAAATTATAAGCTTAAAATGACCAAAATCCCTCACATTCTTCTATAGCGCAATTTTTTTTTTTAATAATCTACCTGATATAATAAAAGAAGAAAACAAGAGATTTTGTTTCAAAAGTCACAAATACTTTCTGAGTGATTCAAAAGAAATATTTGGGTATGAATATAAGGATTTTAACAATACATCAGAAATTATTTTTCTTATTATGTTTAACACTCTAACTATCGTTTAACTGAATTTTAATGTCAATGCGATTTTCAAACTTGTCTATAAATAAAAAAAACGTGATATCATTTAAATTGATTATTTTGTGGCTGAGCAGTACTGATCTATTAATCCGGGATCCAATTAGAAATAAGCCTTCAATGCTTAGATGCGTCATCCCAGGTAATACCATTATAGTAGTTATAATTGTCAAATATCTACACAGCGGTGAATTACATATACCTGTACCTTATTTGTGTTGATGTACATTTTTGCATTTTTCTGCGCAATGAAACTGCATACTGTAAATCACTTATATTTCGCAAGTACTTAATTTCGCGAACTCACCTAATTTGACTTATTCGCGAATACATAATTTCGCGAATTCCGACCTCAAAATGACTTTAAAATTCGCGAATAACGTTAACAGATCGGAGATATGTGAGAATCATGTGACGGTACAAGAAAAGTCATGTGATTCAATCATGTGATATCGGTGTCTGGTCATACTGAATTGTATTTACCGTACCTGTATACGCCTCTCGGCTATATACAAGTGGATTAAACAAAAGAAATGTGGTGTTCAACGTGCGTTTTTTTTTGGAGGGTGAAATGAGTTGTTTTCAATATAAATAAAGCTTTCACGCCCGTTCATATGTAGTTAGTCTGGATTATTTCACCGACATGACCACGCTTACAAAGGTGGTGTCAGACATTAAACAAAACACATGGCTCATTAAGAATGCCTGGGAGATTACGGGACTACAATAGGTTATGAGTAACTAACGTACATTGTAATTAACGTACGTGTGTATACAGTGATACCGATGATAAGTATATTGCATTTACCTGAATAAACATTATCATGCTTCAATTTGCAATATTAATTTTCTGTTTATAATTGACTGATTCATTTTTCGACCTACCTTTTACGAAATGTTAACACTTAGACTAAAACATTCTTCCGAATCAGATGATGTAAATCATCATAACTTAGTGTTCAAAAATCCAGAATCCTTTCCAACACGAATGCGACACAAAACAAGCAGTTGATAACAGTGTTAACGAATTGGCCTCAACTGTTACCTTTCCCGACAGTTTGAACAAAGTGCTCGATCGAAACATCTCTCAACTCTCCTAACCGTCATACTTGTAAATATACAGCAGAAAAAAAAGAGAAACATCGAGAATGAATGAATGAATGAATGTTCGGGAATGTGTTTTCGCGCCAAGTGTCAACCTGTGACGTCATAATACCAATAGTTTTTTGTGATCGCTTGTGTTCTGTGAAATTGATAGACTGGATTTGTTTCCTCGCGCTAAAACTCAACTGTTTCTTACTTTAATTCGTATGCTAATTAAGATAATGAAAACTTTTGCCAATATGATGCGGTCCAAAACGGCTGTGATAAAATAGTCGATAAGTTGGCTGGACACTCTAAACGGCAAAAACGAAGGATAATGTGTCAATTGATTAATAGAATCTTTAATTCGTTTCCCTTTACATTGAATTGATGATACTCGCATAAAATTTAAAATTTAAAATCATAAATGCAATATACAGAGTAACTCATTACAGATCCCCTATTTCCATCAGATGTATGCTATGTATCCGCGATGCAACCTTTATTAAAACAATATTTAGACATCCAAAGGATAGACCTATTCTTTCTGGCTGTGACGTCAAGTCGAGTTCAACCAATGACAGCCAGAATAGTAGAACGTAATGGCTGTAGTGCGTCAATTTGAATTAGATTATGACAAAGATGATTGAAATGAAATTCACAGAAAGTATTACAATGGTATCTGGAATTCATACAGAATGCCGGGTATTTCAAATATTTTAGTAGATAAGCATTTAAGATTCGTGTGTCGGTCACGATTCACGTTATACAGGTTTGAGTTTATTTGTTTATCGTATAATAATGAAAAATATATATACATTTAGATATATATCATAGTGTTACTGATAGATAGTAAGCCTACTATTATGACTTTTAAAATTTGTTTTCTGAATGTCGTTATTTACATATGTATCAGGGCACTGTAAGTTGCATCTCAGCTATGTATATTTTGATAGTTAGTGTCAAGCTATTTCATCTGTGTATTGTAAGGATTTGTAAAACGCCATGCGTATTATTGAATGGTCTGATTAGGATGTAATTCAAGAATAATTTTGCAATGATTTACCCCGTTTTATAATGCAGAAAATAAAGTAATTATATTATTTGAGAGTTTATATAACCACGGACATATTTTGTCGGGATATAATTGGTTGCATTTACGTAAGCTCCTATGTTATAGACAAGTCAGAATGATTTGATCTACTCTATGTAGGTATATCTGACACCTTTAAAATTGCAAATCGCTAACTGGGAAACCTGTAGGTAGACAGGAATGCTAGTCAACAAAACATGACAGGTTAGCCGAATAAATTTCTTTTCATTTTAACTGACGCGGCACATCTTAAACAGGGAGCCTTGACAATCAACATACTTATACAACACAGTAATTCACGGGTGAATTTATAGCATACGATGTAACATGGCATCTATATCTCGTATACATTTATGTAACCGTTTTTCATGTGTAATTTTTAAAAGCGAAAAAACTAAATAACGCACACATGTATAGAATATATATGAAAATACCCTTGTAAATGTTTCTGATGACGGGTATGAGTACTTTTACCCATGATTACGAGAGGTTTGCTGAAAAAAAGGCTTACTTTTCGTATTCGATGGCTCTCTGACAATATAACATAAAAACCTTTGATCAAATATGTAGATACATTAGGGGCCCCGGGGTGAACAGGAAGTATAGGATGTTTGACTGAGAGATATAATGTTTTAGGACATGAGCTGCCGTCATATGTAGTGATTTGAACACAATAGGAACATTTTTTTTTTTTTTTTTTTTTTTTTTACTTTTCATAATTGTTACTAGTTGTTTCTAACCACTAACAAGTTAAAAGTAAACGTGTGGAAAAGGGCACATTATCTATATGTGTTTTCCGACATCCATATACACAACATGTGTTCTCCTCTAGGGCTCCTTCCACTTCAACCTTAAAACAATTGACTGTTAATTGAGAACTTATAGTCCATGTATGAAGATATGATCGAATATAATCACAAAACCCGTGACTGGCGTTGTCAGGTAAGAAATATATCAGTGTCTACTGGATTTGGTGATGTTTGATTAAGTCATAGCGTAGAAAACGAAAATTATAATTTTAAACGTTTTAATACAAAATATTTTAGGGTGAGTTTGTTGAAAATTCATCAAAATGTTATTTGTATAAATTCTTTTTTTTTTTTATTTATTTTATTTTATTTTTTTTTAGTTCCAGACAAACATATACATCAATACTCTCTTAATTATGTACATGTAATCAATTTTTATGAATACTCCTACATTTTTGGTGTATTTTAAATCTATTTATCTACTATTACATTCTTAATTATTGGGCAGTATAGTGTATGTAGAACTGAAAACAATCAACCAATAAATATATTGCCTGGAGCTAATTGAAAAATGGGATTGGGGGATAGTTTGGATAAAAAGTAGAAGCTGATTTTGAAAAGGAAATACAAAGATAAGAGAGAAAGGAAACATAAAAGGAAGAAGAGAAGAGGGAACGAGATTTCCGACGAAAGCAAAGGCAATTTCTGAAAGGATGACAAAAAAATAACTGACTATTGCTAATAAAAACATTTAATGGAAAAGAAACGATTCCAACAAAAACACAAGCAAATTGAAAAAATATAAAAAATTAATTACGTTGGTAGATTGAAATCTATTTCATAATGAAAGACACTACCTTAATGTAATGGTTATATTTATTTTCTAAAAGCTGAATGGTAAGCACTGAAATCTTCAATAAAAGTAGCTTCCTTGTCACATTTTTTTGCTAAGTATCTCTCGATGTTATATGAAGTTTTAAGGTTACTAATTAGAGTGGGTAAGTACAGAGCTTTACCTAAACACTTTTGACAATAAATATAGTGCTTCATATTTAGTATTATAATATTTTCTGCTCTGTTATTTTGGTGTGGGTTTTGTGCTATTTTACCAAAAATGAAATCTTTTTTACATACATTAAATGTCTCATTACAAGTAGCTTGCAACCAAATTTGGAAAGCCATAATTAAATTTTGGACTTTATTACATTCCCAAAGTACATGCTGTATTGTTTCTTTTTCTATGAAGCAGAAATTACACAAATCAGACTGAACAAAATGAATCTTTTTCAAATAAGTGTTTGTAGCTAAGACATGATGATTAATTCTAAATTGCATCCATTGTAGTTTTGAATTTTTATTTGTGTCAAAAGGCAATTTGACTGCCAATATAATACCATTATAATCAAGGAAGTTAGTATTTAAATTAAAAGCTTCATTAAATTCATTCTGTTGAAGAAAGCTGCCATCTTCTTTAAGTAAATCATTTATAAAAATCACACCTTTATCAAACCATTGCTTATAATATACAGTATTATTACCTATTTTTATTAAATCATTATACCAAATTGGTAGAGATAATATTTGTTCTGGCATAAATATTTCAATTTTCCCTCTTAATATATTCCACGCATTAAAAACATCAATCCAAAATTTGTTATGAAGTACATTTTTGATATTATATTCAATATATCTATTTCCTAACGTTAAAAACTTATTTCTATTAATTTTTGTAAAAAGAAGTGTCTGCCAATTTGAACTTTTAAGACAAATATTTCTAATCCATGTTGATTTTAAGGCCATTTCAAAATGTTGGATATTAACCATTTTCAAGCCACCTTCTTCATAACATTTCACAATAATATCTCCTTTGACCTTTGCTATTGGACTTCCCCATAGGTATTCATTGAACATATTTTGAATCTCTTTCATAGTAGATTGGTTAGGTGATGGTAATCCTATAAATAAGTGTGTAAGTATTGGTAGTAGCAGTGTTTTTATTACGGTTACTCTACCTATCGGGGTTATATATCGTCTATTCCACTGTTTAATTAGTGCCTTTAATTTAGTAATTTTTTCTTTGAAGTTAGACTGAACTATTTTACTGAGGTCAACATTGAAGTTAATTCCTAAAAGATTAAAATGTGTTAAACCCCATGATAGAGAAAGATTATTGACTAATTTCTCTGAACTGTATTTTTTACTCCCTATCCATATAACTTGTGTTTTTGTGTAGTTTAATTTGAGTCCCGATATTTCCCAGAAGTAATTAAGTTCTTTTAAAGCATACCTAAGTGATGTTTCAGTACCATCTAGAATAGATATTTCTGCACAGAGAAGAAAAATATAGGGTGATAATGGATCTCCTTGTCTACAGCCTCTTTCTAGTTTAATGGGTTTAGATAAATTTCCACCTTGGTTTACAAAAGAAGAAATATTATTTGTAAAAGTTTTTATCCAATGTTTAATTGAGTCCCCAAAGTTAAAAAATTCTAAAACTTGATTTATAAATGTCCATGAAACAGAATCAAAAGCTTTTTCGAAGTCTATTAAAAGAAGCATGCCTGGTATATGTTGTTCTTCTGTATAATCCATTACATCATAAATTAATCTAGTATTATCAGCTATATATCTGCCCGGAATGAAACCTGTTTGATCACTTTGTATAAATTCTTGACAACATTCTTTCATTGCGCATTACTGTTAATGTTGTTCTACATTATATAAACACCTTAAATATGGCCTTATTTACCTGTTTACAATGAGATACGTGCTCAATAAATATTTAAAATGAAAATACGCATTGACTTCTGTATAACCAGTGACATATATAGAGAGATGGGATACTCTCTATTTGCCCCTATGTCTAAGTGGTGGCCCCTGACCTTCCCACAATCACTTGCGGTCGCTCGGTTCAGTTTTCACCTGACGCCATATTGGAGAAAACTTGAAAACCAGACACATAATTATCGATAATTTCTATTTGAAATCATCACCCGGATCCAATGATGTGCTTTTTTTTTTTTATTAATATCAAAGTGTAGAAGTGTCATCAATATGAAATATATCACAATTTGCTGTGAAAGTGTTTGAATTTTGAGTATGAAAGTCAAGCACACCGCAGGGATGATCGTCGGGAATCTCCAATTTTCGAAAAGTCCCTATGGGGACAATACAATGACATTACGGAAATATTTCAATCACGTCACCGTCAACATTGCGTTGCTATATAATTTCTTTAATATATGAGTATTTTGACCTAGTGTAAATAAAAAAAAAAGTATGATTGGAGAAAAATAAGCACCCCTACCTTGAAGGCGTAGTGTTTTTTTCAATTGTCAATTACTCTCGGCAGAGTCTCAGCTTACCAAGAATATCACCCTTCTAGCTAAAGATTCCTATCACCATCAAAGTAGGAGAAGATTGTGTTAGTCACTATACATCAACTACTGGAGCCACTTCAATGCAATGATATATGATATATATACATGTATACACAAAATAGTTGACTGTAGGATTGAACAAAAGACATGGATATATATGAATAAGCATTTTCAGTTCAAATTGAGATCGAGTAAATTACAGCAGAGTCAAAAATGAATTAAAGTCCATCATGCAGTTTGTTTCGTCCTACAAGGTCTCATAAGCGATATGCTATTTAAGGGCCTCCATCCGGGACCTCGGCGGCTGAGGAGACGCAAAATCAGCAGAAAAGTTCCAAAACTCTGGATGGGGAGGTGCAATAGCCCAGCTATTAAACAAACTTCATTGTTTTTAACACTGAAGTAAATAAGAATGTCAATTTTGTTCGTGTCACTATTCAAATGAATCAAAAATACTCATACATGTTACACTGTATGTTTCGTGTCTTGCATGGCTAACACTGAATGTATATATTATATGTATATCATTGATATCATTTTTTTCCATTTTTTATTATTTTATTTTATTTTACATTTGAAGTCTAGGAATTGAGTCACTTAGTATATTGCAGATCCTACTTTATTTCATAGTCTAATCCATTGTTTTTTAATTTAAAGTCAATTGGATGAAGTGTAATACATATAATGCGGAAAGAAGTTTACTTACCTGAAAGTAATAACAAAGTAGTTGCTACATCGCGACAAATAAAAATTATAACGATTCGAAATAAAGAATATTGTTTATAAAAAAAAAGTGCATACTTTACGCTTTTACCGCCTACCAAATGTTTGAACTTTCTTTTTTGTCTTTTTAATTCAAAATGATCCTAATTATATTGTTCTTCATCACTATATTTAATACATATGTTTAACTTTCGGTTTTAAAACCTATCATTATTAAGACTATTGATATTATTTTTTGACCTTGTTAAACATTTTTCTATAACATGGGAAGCAGTGTATAATTAAGCTGTCGGCATCTTTCAGTGAAATATTCTGATGTATATTTAAAACTTATAGGAAAGGAGGATAAATTGCAAAAAAAAAAAAAAACGAAAAGAAAAAAGCAACATGATAATCTTAACAATACAGAGAAAATGTTCTCTTTTTATCTTCATTTTATTTTCTGTCGATAACATAAAGCCACTACATTTGTTCTGATTACCAGTTTGTAATGCAGATACAAAATTACAATGCTTATGTTACACGACTTATCTCCCTTTAAAGTGTTCAAATCGAACGCACCTTTAGAAGCCATCTCCTTCCGGCGGTCAAAATGGCTGCTTTAGGTTTGTTACGAAATTCGACAGCGGCTTTAATTCGCCGGTCCGTGCAGAGGACCGCACCAGTAACCGTTTCTGTCAGGTGAGAATGTTTCGATGATTTGTTTTCTTTGTAGTTATGCTCTGGTGCATCAAACGGCAACATGCTGAAGGCTGTCTGAATCAGTGTGTCGTTGCCCTTGAACACAAAACTTGAAAACGCTGCCATGTTGGGAAATTCAAAGGATGCAATACTGCAGCTCAAATGCATCATCTACTATCAAATCAAATCATATCAACCCAGAAATATTTGTGTATTAATGAGCCATGTAAAACTTCTGTCTGGTAAGGAATATCCAAGTTGCTTTGATAATGCTGTAAAATATCGGGATATGACATTAGATAATTAATATGAATGAAGGCAAAGCCTTAGAAGAGCGCAGCTACAATGAAACACAGGGACATGCGAATAACAGTCTAAGAACTTGTACTACATTTAAAGATTTTTAGATTATTTTTTTTTTGTCATTATTTTTTTAATTATGCTACATTGCGTCTGCAAAATATGCTACAAAGTATGCCAATAATAGGTCCTAATACATCCCCCATTCCAAAAAAAAAAAAACACACAAAAAACAACAACAACAACATGTAAACACCTTGTAAAATTAACAATGCATTACATCTATACGTATATCGGCTGAAATTCTTATTGTTTGTCCTGATGTGACTAGCATTGTCTTCACTTTGCATTGGCGGATTCCAGATTATCACACATATCATATCCGTGATGACATGTGCACTGCATATAATGACATCATTATTCTACTGCCACATTGCATATGCTACTAACAACGTAAAAGTGCCGACGATACAAGATTGGCATGATATATATAACAGGAAAGCGAATATAGTGCGCCTCCACAGGGGATCGAACCCGTGACCCTTACTTACTGGCCTGCCGCTCTACCGACTGAGCTAAAGGAAAAATCCCCCATCACCGACACTAGAAGCAAGGCGGCCGTATCACTATGTACACTATTTACAATTAAAATCTGCCCCACTATTCTCACTTTTCAAACGTGTTCGTCTCGAACACACATTAACCCAGGTTGTATCCCCAACGAAGCCTCTCATTTTCTAAAACTTGATCTCGGAGTGGTCAACGGCACCAAATATAACAGAAAAGCAAGTAGTCTCCACCAGGATCGAACACGCGACCCCTGGTTTACTAGTCAGCCGCTTTGCAGACGAGCAAAAGGGCTAGAAGGCAACCGTATCACTATATAAACTATTTGCGATTAAACTTGCGACGTATATTATCTTTTGTTTTATGCATGTTTTGGGTTTTGGTTCTGCTTTTGTTTTGTTTTTGAAGCACGGACATATATTTGTATGTATATCTAAATCACCCACTTAGACTATTATTTGAAATATATTATAAACATCGATGTTTTTAATTTGAAGTGAATGAGTATTGAACAAGTTGTGAAAAACAGGTTTCGTTTTCCACACATAGAAACAAATTACAAAGTCTGTTTTCTCCTGGAAATTTTGGTATACGTAACGTACGCTGTACAATGATAACTTGTGCTATATATTTTTCATTATGCCTTGTTAATCACAATATCTAGTAATTTAAGGCCATGGTGTAAAGAGGTCGGCACAGTAAGATTTTTTTTTATTATGAAGTTTTGATAAAATTCTATAATAAAAAATGCAAAAACTACTGCAGTTAATGCAATCTATACCCACTTAGAAAATACAGAAGATATTGAATTGTTTCCCTTAAATTATCACATATTTCAAAGACATCTGGAAGACGAAAAACTCTTAAAATATATGGGCTTAGAAAGGGCGGGAATCATTGGCGAAATCTTTGACGTTGAATTCTTATGACGTCACGCTTGACGACAACAGCACCATTCTGAATGGGATGTTCAACTCAGTAATATTTCAGGGTTTTCGGTTGTAACCTTGAAATTTGTGCTTACAATGCTGTTATCTAATGATAATACAATTAAAAACTGTTCTATATAATGCACATGTGCAGCAAAATAACCTCTTAGTCCACTCTCGCATCCAATTTGATCAGTACCGAAACTGGGAGGGTTCAGATTTAGGTAACTAACAAAATATCTCAAGCCAATCAAATTCGCAAAATACATTTACCTCGTCAGTCAAAAGAAAAATAGAAATGGTAACTTTTAAATGAATCATGCCTTTGTCATGGGTTGTGTGGATATTTCGAGAATTAAGTAATTTGAACTAACTTTCAGTTATTTGTTTCGACGAGAGAGAAACCAGTCAGATCTCGTCGTGTAGGGAATGAGATTTCAAACATGGCTGCCTCTACTGGAGGCGCGCGACTTTTCCCGCGGGACACGATTTCAATGTTGAAGGGGTATAGATTTGATTGGAAATATAGCTTATACACATGTTGTCTTAATTTATAAAGAGAGCTTCGCTCTCGCGCCCTTCGGGCGCGATGAGCTGCACTCTTATAAACTGTACATGTTAACAGAGATATATATGTATCTGATGTTACTATAGTGTCCTATCTCAAAAATACTTATCCCCAGTTTCTCTGGCCTTAACGCCATGTTGGTGTAGGGCCAGAGTGCACTACTATGAAAATGTGGAATTTTTCCGACCCCGTTTATAAATTTGATGTCGCTAAAATTTTGGTGCGTAAACAATAACATCGGGTGTGACATAACACATATAATATGGATACATGATCATGATATATTTATTTACCCCAGAACACCCATTTAGTCCCATCTAGGTATTGTATTCCGTCCGTATACACCCTAGCCACCTTGCGATACACAGCTTAATACTTAATGATATAAGAAGAATTTGGTTTTGATGAATTGAAACTTTTGTTAAGTAATTATAACAACTGTATTATTGTTTTATATGTATATTCTAGAAATGCCTGGCAGCCAGGGAGTACGATGTTAGATGAGTTCAAGTCCCCTGTAGGCTTCTATACTGGGACTGACCAAAACTGGGTGGCTCCCGACTTCTGTAAGTACATGTTTTAACGATTTATATTACAGACAAATTCATGTATAACACAACATTCCTTTCTTGAAATTCTGATACAAGATCTTTCAGGTGATCAATCAATAGCATAATTTTAAACAATAATTTCAGAAGTTGAATCAGAAATCTGAAATCTGAATGATCAAAACATGTGAAATAGACAACGTGTATGTCTTTTAAAATGTAAAACACAAGTTTTTCTCTCCAGGTACACTGAAAATACATTGACAAATATTTAATTCTACATACATGGTTGACGACAAGCATGCAATGTGTCCTCAATATCATGCCAGGTATATCAGGGGTTGACATTAACTTTTTTCTGCACTTGTCCCTTCGGACAAGTGATCAGATAAATTCACTTGTCCGAATGAAATAATCACTTGTCCTACATGTGTTTCTACTTTCCATCTGTTATGTGTAAACAGCGAGATGATTTATTATAAAGTAGAGGTAAGCACTGCAAGCCATAATTTCGACTCATAATAATTACTAACAACAATAAAACAGCAAGAAAGTATTATTACAAGTTATTTAAGTTTTACTAAACCATCCTTTTTTTACCTAAAAGCAGATGAATGAAGTACTTTAAAATAATTAACTTTCATGAAGAACTGTTGGACTAAATTATAAACAAACTTACTACTGTGAAAACATTAAAACATGTCACCGTGTTCTAGGGCACGGCAGTCTGCTTCATCTGTAGCCTCCTTAATTTTATCCAATGACGCCTCGGTTTTTCTTTGATCTTTTGTTGGCGATATATTACATACTATGTGATATTTCAAATATCACATATGTGATATCTGAAATATCACATGGCATTTCTGATTGGTCCATGCCTCAGTCTTGAGGCGGGGCCAATTTCAAATGTAGGCGTGACAAATGATCGAACAAAGACAGGAAATACATTTCAAACAAAATTTAATGAAATACGAGTGCCGTTTAGAAATTTTCCGTCTTCTTTCTTCACCTTGTATGCACGTACAGCCCTGCTGCGATGTACCGCTCTGTCCTTAATGAGTTGTTCATCAAAACCTGACCAAATAGAATATAAAACCCTGTTCATATTTTAGTAAGTAGAATATATTTTAACAGATCAGTGAAAAAAACCGTATACATTACAAGATACATATTATAAAATTTCAGTCATTTAAAAAAAAATGGCTATACAGATTACGTCAAATGTAACAATATACTTTCGTTGCACAAAAATCCTATCATAAACAAAATAGTGATGAAAATGATAACAGGACGCGTGGCTAAAAATACTGATTAACTGATTCATCGATGTATTTAAATAATTTCACAGATTTTGAAAGGATTTTGTGACATTGTGAACGTCGAAATTTACGAAAAATATTTCATTTCACAATTTGTTCAAACGATATGATTTTAGACTTAAGTTACCTGCTTGGTAAAGGGAAGAAGCTTAAGCGCAGGTCCTCTTTCCGGAGCGGTTTGTGTAATTTCCCTCGAATCCTGCAGCCTTTCACATGTTTTTCACATTACCATTCAGTTTATTTACACCAATTGGTTGAGTTAATTCCTTGGTATCAAATATTCCAATGTCAGTAGCTACCGTGTCACTATCTTCCAGTTCATACTCATACTTGTCTACGGCCTGTGATAATGTTATATCGTCGAGGTCAGTGAACACATCGACATCAGTGATCAGTACCTGATCCGTCATGGTTGACAGTCTCACTAGAAATGAATTGGCTACTGTGACAGAAAACAAAACGTGTCAGAAATTGGCGGGAAACATATCACAGTGACAGGTTCTGATCAATTTTATAGCTCCACCCCTAGGCACATGGGTGACAAAACCTCGGCTGTCATTGGATAAAACAGATACAAAATGGGTACTTGTGACGTATCGCATATATCACACTCGTGCTACGCACTCGTGTGATATATCCGATACATCACTCGTACCCATTATGTATCTATTACATATCAAAACTGATTCATTTTAATTACGATTCCAGCAGACGGTATTTGTCGTAGTATCAATGCTCTCACATGTACAGCATTCGCATGCGTTTCAAACATACTAGTGATACCGATTACATGTTTTCGAGAGCCCTCGGAAGTCTACCATCATTTCTATGTAGTTCCGAATGAAGCTTTAATAAGCATGATCAACTCACTTCCGTTCGATGGTTAACACAATGTAAAGGAGTTTTTACTCATTTTACAGTGAGTATTGAATCAGTTTTGACTTCAGAATATAACATAAATAAAACACAATGACAGATTTGTTACTTGTCCCGTCGGACAAGTACTTTAATGATTTCACTTGTCCGACATCAATTTCGTCTGGTACCAGACAATCGGACAAGCGTTAATGTCGACCCCTGTATATGCTGTTTTATTTTAAGACATCAAGCAGGCTTATGTCTCAGTTCTCTAGCTTAAGAATGCTTCCAAGATCTAGATATTGAAAGAAATACCATTTGAGATATGTTTATTAAGGTTTTCTTGTGTTTCAACAGCGTCTACAGTGTATTTAGAGAAGGGAATCAAAGGACTGGAGATCAACTTTGGACCTCAACATCCGGCCGCCCATGGAGTGCTACGACTTCTTCTCAGTATGGACGGTGAAGTAAGATATTCATACAGTATTCAACCTAATAAGTGCACCCCACTGGAGAAGAGGATGAGTACACTAATTGAAACATAAAAAGTTCCTTACCTGTTTGATCTGTAGATGTAATCTTTTGTCTTTTAACGAAAGATTCTGGATTGTTTCCGCTTCATAAAGGCATACCATGTACAGTGGTCCCTCTATTTACAACCACTCTCAAGAACGACCCCCCCCCCCCCCCCCCCCCCCCTTTTATACCTTTATATCTTATATGCGAACAAGTTTCTCGTTCACCGACGTTTTTTCCAACAATAAATTATCCCTTCTTAACGACCACCTCACTAACCCGACCAACGACCGCTTAATCATGTCCCAAAAAACGTGAAATGTACTTTGGTACCCCTCGAGCTCTCTTGAATGATCAAGATTCAGGCAACGTTTTTAATACAGAATATATAATCAATAATAAAAGTGTCTAACGTCCGGCTCATTGTATATGTACCTAAAAAAAAAACAGATTATTTTCTTGTGTGTTGTTTTTGAAAGTGCACAGTGCACTTATTAACCAAATCTTTTAAACATCAGTTAATTAAAAAACAAGAAAAGAAATTTCATTCTTCTTGTAATAGCTTCACTGATCAGTTCATTATCAAATACTCTTTTTAGTGATTATCATCATCCAATCTAATTCATATTATCTGATCATCATCCAATCAATGATATTTCAGAATTTTTGTCATTTTGATATTCCATATTGTTTAATTTATCAGCAGACATTGAAACTGACAGAAATTTTCTAAATGGTTTGGGCTGGGGCATTTTTGTCTTATGATCATTTTGGGATGAAAATTGGTGAATTTGGACAGATTTTTTTCAGAAGTACTGTTAACTGTTAATTTTGAGAATTTGACTTAAATATGAAATAGGCTGCAATTCAATTGTAAGTGGGGTCCATTAATGGTCTCCAAAACACCTCAGAAAAAGTCCTGGCAGGTATATAGACCTCTCAGATTAGTTTTTGACTTTCAAACATCACATTTGACATAAGAAGTAAAATTTAAATTTGACATATAAACATTTTGTCTCTTCAGATTGCTGAAAAATAATGCTTTGATTTCTGACATTGTTGAAGGCTCCAGACTGAACTGAGTAATCGAGGGCCATCTATATATTGTATATAGCTATTGTGTACTAGCTGGTATTTCAATAATCCGGCCCTGGATTCCTAAAGCTTTCATAAATTATATTCTGTGTTATCCTGTTGTAGACTGTAGGAAGAGCGGATCCCCATATCGGCCTTCTACACAGAGGTACAGAAAAGCTGATAGAATACAAGACGTACCTCCAGGCACTGCCCTACTTTCGACCGCCTGGATTACGTCTCAATGATGTGTAACGAACAGTGCTATTCACTAGCTGTTGAGAAACTCCTGAACATCGAGATTCCTATACGAGCCAAGTATATACGTAGTAAGTATTAAATTCAAAATTTGATAAGAAACATTTTCTGGAATTAAATTTTTCATAGTGTAGTACAAAAATATTCTAGGTACCCAGATATGTTGTTGGAATTTAGTGTCAGTTTATGTCCCAGCCGGATTTGTCTCTGTCAATGACTGATGATTTTTGTGACAAAATCGTATTCCAAGTGAAACAGAGAACAGCAAATTTCAGGGTATATTTTTTTAATTATCCCAGAAAAGTAACAGAATTTTGTTTGCCCCGTCACATTTTACAGTCAAGTTGTGACATTTAAAATTCTCCTGGGGAATCGAGAAATGATGTATAGTGTATATATTAAGATAAATTGTTGGTTATTGGCACTATTATAAAAAAAACTGCTGACTAATGAAGTGTTGGCACTAAAAGATGAAATGATGATTGATGAATGGTTAGCACTATTTATGATGTGATGAAATGCTAACTGATGAATGGTTGTCTTTATTTATGTTGTGATGAAATACTAATTGATGATGTTTGAGACACTGATTGATGTGATGATTATCATTGCAGCAATGTTTGCTGAAATCACTCGCATCCTCAACCACATTATGGGAGTAGGTACCCACGCACTTGATGTCGGTGCCATGACCCCATTCTTCTGGCTGTTCGAGGAGAGAGAAAAGGTGGGCTTATCAAATAATTACAGATATTTCGTTTAATTATGAAATATTTGGAAACATCAGGAAAATGTTTAATGTTGAGTACAAAGTTGGCTGTATAATTAATGGCTTATGGGAATCCTCGTAAGACCTTTGCAAACATCACTGTATTTTTTCCCAAAATATATTTCATAGTACAGTACATGTATATATAATATGTTATGTGTCTGTGTCTTCCTGCCAAACTCTGTCATTATCGGAGGGGGTGTATAGTTTTGTGTTTTGTCCTTCCGTCCATCCGCTCAACTTCATCTTAAAACAGATATCAGACTTCATATAAATTGGTCAATCTTGAACCCATAGTATACGTACATCAAACAAGCTTGTTCTTTCGTGTTTAGGACAATATCAGCTCTTATCTATTATATAATAGAAGATAAATTCTTTGTCTGCACTATATTTAGAAACTTCTTTTTTAAACAGTTTTCACATATTGGTCAAGTATGTATTAAGGAATGGGGTACCTGGAACATGATCACATTGGCAAGACTTCATGTGGTTATTGATGTACATGCAAGCTGTATATATTTTACGACAATTGCAAAACAAGTTATATTAACTTACATTAATCATGCTTGTTGGCCTGGATTGAAGGGTTTTGGTGGTCTTAGTGAGGGAGAAAACTGGAGAAGCTCAGGAAAACAGGTGGTAATCAAACCCCGGCTACCTAGGTGAGAGGCAAGTGTGCTACCACTGTGCCACCATCTACAACAGCCATGCAATTTATGTCATTTACAGTCCTTTTCATGGCACTTAAGTTTAAACACTGTTTAAAAAAAATCAACCAAACACTAAAATTCCCTGTATTCAGGATACCATCTCGATTGCTCTTGTTTCAGATGATGGAATTCTACGAGAGAGTATCTGGAGCAAGAATGCATGCAGCCTATGTTCGCCCTGGAGGTGTGTCGCAGGTATGTCATGTCTCTGAGTTTGACCCTTGATGTATGATGGTCATTTGACATACTTGTATCTTGTACTAATTTAAGGCCGAATAAAATTAATAACTTGGTTCTTTGGTCAATTTTTCTAAGAAGATACGTGGGAGGGAGCGAATTTTTTTATCATTTTTTTGGTGAAAAAAACAAATGAAGGGAAATATTTATTCATTAAACCATTCCTTATGAATACATTTTCATATATATATACTACTTCAAAATGTGGGTAGCAATGATTTATCATGGTTCTTTGTCTTTGTTTCATTTTAACAAACATGTGCTCTGATTTTATGGTTAAATATTATTTTTTAAACATTTTGCATGATAAAAAACAACAGGTTACATTTCACAAGTAAATTATATAATTCCTCGCTCACAATTTTCTTCATTTGAACAGTTTAACTGATCAAACTATTATTATGTTAGATCCAACCCACCTTACATTTACACTCGCATACAACATGAAGACATATAGAACCGGACAAAAAGGTTTGTTGATGATCCTTTGTTTCCACATTCTTTTCCTGGAGTTTAATGAGGGGATATTTTTTAAACCTGGGAAAAACATATTAGATGAGGGGCTTTTTTTTTAACCTGGAAAAAACATATTAGATGAGGGGATTTTTTTTAAACCTGGAAAAAACATATTAGATGAGTGTCTTTTTTTAAACTTCATAGCAGATAAGGGATGGCCTAAGAACCAAGTTATTGTTGGTTTTTTTGGGCCAAAATCAAGTTTAATTTCAGTATGCTAGCTATCAAAGAGTGATGGCAAGTCATGCAATGTCAATGGATTGATATATCTGACATGATATGTCACACTTTGGGGAAGCTCAAGGGAGGCTTTCATTTACACCCCTGATTCTTTGTAAAATGTTGTATATAATTCAGCTCTATTTCAATGAGAAATTCAATGGATATATAATTGTTGAAAAAAGTACTTATCTGAGTGAAACATCAGTCTTTCTAAATGAGATTTTAAGTTTATTTGAATATTTTTCAGTTTAACCATTACACAACTACTACATATATGTGTGTCTGTATATGTATTATGGTGAAAAAAGAGGAATATGTTAAATTTGATTTATTTTCAAATTTTCTTTTTTTTTTTTTTAAGAACAATAAATAGTAACATCCTTAGAATATTGAAATTCCTTTTCCATTGCATCATTTATCGATCCAAACTATATTTAGAATTTAATTGATGCTATCTGAATAATTTTCATTGTTAAAGATACAGTAACACCCGTTTTAATTTTAACAGGATTTACCTCTCGGACTTTTGGATGATATATATGAATTTGTAGAGAAGTTTAACCAGCGCTTGGACGAGGTGGAGGAATTGCTCACACAGAACAGAATTTGGAAACAAAGAACAATAGATATTGGCATAGTATCCGCACAGGATGCTCTTAACTTTGGCTTCAGGTAAAATATTAAGTTTTTGAAAGGAAGTAAGCAAGTATGACTTCAGGTAAAATATTAAGTTTTTGGAAGGAAGAAAAATAAATATGGCTTACAGGTAAAATATGAAGTTTTTGGAAGGAAGAAAAATAAATATGGTTTAAGGTTAAATATTAAGTTTTAGGTAGGGAGTAAACAAATACAACTTCAGGTAAAATATGAAGTTTTTGGAAGGAAGTAAATAAATATGGCTACAGGTAAACTATCTAGTTGGTTTAAGAAAATAAACAAGCATTGCTACTGATAAACTATTAGTTTTTGGTAGAAAATAAACAAATATGGCTACAGGTAAGGGCTTTTCCAGTAAAACATCTACCCCGCCCCAGGATTCCAGGTTTGGTTAAAGGGTACCGCCCATAGAATTTATTTGATAAATTACATAGAAGTAACAGGAAGGCAATCCAACCATGGATGGAAGTGATTTAATGTGGAGTCCTGTGGTCAGGTAGATATTTTAATGGAATGGCCCTTAACTATTAAGCTGGTGTGAAGATATGAAATTATACTTTTTCAAACCCGTTGAGATCAAACATATGCTTGTGCTTTTTAACATTATTTCAGTTTTCAAATTTCGGTGTATTTTGATGCAAGACAGTATGTAGCTTTGGCATGGAACCAGTGTATATTGTTTTGCTCCGAGGTTATAGTCAAACCAGAATGACCTGTCACGTTGACCTTTTCGTGGAATATTCAAAGTGGGTTGTTCCATTTGTGCATAGGTGTGTTAACAAAACATTTTTATTAGGAATACTACTGTGTCCAGCAGGGTGCTGTTTTGGATCATTCAATCATTACAATTTATATTGACAACACCGGGATTGTATCATTTATTTTCGATGCATTGTTTACACATATTCAAGTAACTATGTGATCAATTGTTCACATGTTAACAGATTTGTCGCTAAATCTAGACCAATATAAATAAACAACTAACAGATATACATGTACATGTTATGATGTATATATACAAAGCACCTATTTCCCCTAAATGACTATAGACTCGATCGTCTGTAATCAGTATGTTAATCAAAGTTCAACACGACATGTCATTCTGGTTAGACTGTATAATACTCCTATTATTTGGTTTTATAACCCTATACCTATATATAATTATGTTGTCTATGTGTACTATTTCTCCAGTGGGGTGATGTTGCGTGGCTCTGGTATTCACTGGGATCTGAGGAAGACACAGCCATATGATGCGTATGACTTGGTCGATTTTGATGTTCCTATTGGTGTGAAAGGAGATTGTTATGACAGGTAAGCTAAGACACTAAGACAGGTAAGCAAAGACACTAAGAGAAGTAAGCTTAGACAAGTAAACTAAGACAGGTAAGCAAAGACATAAGACAGGTAAGCTAGGACACTAAGACAGGTAAGCTAAGACACTAATTAGACAGGAAAGCTAAGACAGATAATTTTATAAGCAAAGACATTAAGACAGGTAAACTAAGACACTAATTACTTATTAGATATGTAAGCTTAGACACTAAGACAGGTAAGCTAAGGCACTAATTAGATAGGTAAGCTAAGACACTATGACAGGTAAGCTAAGACACTAAGACAGGTAAGCTAAGACACTAAGACAGGTAAGCTAAGACACTAAGACAGGTAAGCTAAGACACCAAGACAGGTAAACTAAGACACTAAGACAGGTAAGCTAAGACACTAATTAGACAGGTAAGCTAAGACACTAAGACAGGTAAGTTAAGACACTAAGATAGGTAAGCTAAGGCACCAAGACAGGTAAGCTAAGACACTAAGATAGGTAAGCTAAGACACTTATTAGATAGGTAAGCTAAGACACTAAGACAGTATATTGAAATATTTAGTGTTTCCAGTAGACCCTTGACGTGAGCAATGTCATATAACTCAAACCACAATTTCTCAGAAATCTGAAGGGTCAAAACATTATGTTAAATACCTGTCTTTCTTCTTCAAACCTACATGATTTATTGATATAACAATGTTCATTGGAAAAAAAACACTCATATCCATATGCCAAAGTAATTTTTTAAAACGTTCACAGTATTGCTACAATTTGTCTTATACCTATCTACTTGGTTTGGATCCTCATTTGTTGTGCCATTGAAGTGTATGTGACGTTTTCTATCCTCCAGGTATCTTATCCGAATGGAGGAAATGAGACAGAGTCTGAAAATTATTCTCCAGTGCATGAACCAGATGCCTGAGGGTGAAATCAAGGTTGATGACAACAAGATTGTTCCTCCAAGTAGAGCTGAAATGAAGGTATGCATGTTTTATATTTTTGTAAACGTTCATCCTTTAGACTCATTTTAAACTTTTTAGAAATAAGAGATATATAAAGTTAAAGTGTTTGCCATGATCATAACTCAAGAATCCAGTTTTCATTCCTCCTGCCAAAAAGTCAATTTTCGTCTCTTTTCAATTGTAATTTGTATGACACCTATCTCCCTTCTAAAGTTGCATAACTCCACGTTTCATTTTCTTTACATAAATAAATTTAAATAAACAAGATGTTGATGATATTAATTTCTAAGCTCTTATATTAACCAAAACTAAAAGTTTATATGAAGATATCCTTACTACATTGTGTTATATCTTCAGTCATCTATGGAGGCCCTTATCCATCACTTCAAGTTATACTCCGAGGGAATGCGAGTACCCCCAGGATCTACATACACAGCGATAGAGGCTCCCAAGGTAAGATACCTATGTTGTTTGTACCGGGCCACCGGGCAGCAGATGGCCCTATGGTTTGGGTTGAAATTTTCCTTGCAATAGTGCATTAATTTACAGCTATGCACAGGTTTTGGTGTAAAAGCCCATTCAGTCCCTAGACCAATTTTGTTCAAATTTAGATAGATATTGTGTCACTGAAGAAAAAACACACAGTTTTTCATCAGAAAATGTCCGCTTTCACACCTTATTTTCATTTTTTTTAATTTTTTTTTTATGGTGGAAAGAAGGGAATAGGCTTAATCCCCTATATGGGCCTATGCAAAGAAAATGTAAACAATAGGAGTTGGGCTTATCCCTGAGCTTGGGCTTATCACCAGTAGAATACAGTGATATAAATGCATTTATGCTAGACATTTTCACTTCATTTGCATGAAAATTTTTATGATTTTTGTAGCCTTACCTGTAACTTGATTTTCATGGATTCATTTTAGCTAGCACTGCAATTATGACACACATCTTTAATATAATATGGGTATCTATGAGCTTGCTGCTCCTCACCATTGCCTTCAAGTGTGAAATGTAAATGATGGGTAGTGGTCAAGTGGTATTAGGTAGTAATTGGCAAGCAGTTCTAGTTTGTTTCTAGAAAATAATTTAATTAATGAATATATTAGCTACTGTTGATTCCTTTTACCAGGGCGAGTTTGGAGTGTATTTGGTATCTGACGGTACAAACAAGCCATACCGGTGTAAAATCCGTGCCCCAGGATTCGCACATTTGGTAAGTCTATAAATAGTGTCCTAAGAATTCAGCCATCTTATAATTCAGTCTCTATTGCTATAACAGGGTCGTCCTTATCACATCACCAACAGTATATATACTGCTTATCACAAAACGACACCCTTATGTCAAACCATACACCTAAAAATAATAAAGTCCTCAAATGGTTATTTAAAAGACCCTATTAAAGTAACATTATGTAACAGATACAGAGATTAAACAAGGTATATTTTCTTCGGGTTACAATTAATTAATTATATTTACTTGAAATTGGAATTTTAAAATTTGGGAGAGTATATGCAAAGTAATGTATCTTTTGGTATTGTTTAAAAAATATACAACATTCTATTCTGGTTTTCAATTGATCCAATCTTCCTCATAGATGGTGCATCTTTAAGATACATCACAAAAAATTAAAAATAGTTCTTCAAAATAATGTTGTATTTTTGTTAAAAGATGTTTACAGTATATTGAAACTTAATAATTACGACTCTACATAACTATTGACTTTATACCCAATCTGTATCATTTCATTTTCGGCCTTGATCATTTGTGTTTAACCTTTGACCCTTGATTTGTTCTGCAGGCCGCTTTGGATGTTGTTGGCAAGAGACACATGTTGGCTGATATTGTCGCTATTATTGGTAAGTTGGACTTTTATTGATGTTACAAATAAAACATAATCATTTGTATCTTCATGGATGAACGTTTTCAGTATTTATTCAATATTGGCAAAGCAAGCTATTTGAGTATTTTTAAGAATCAGACACTTTCCTGTAAATAATTACCTTGGCTGTTTATAGAACGTTAAGCAAAAACAAACAAACAAACAAACAATGAGGTTTTAGATAATTTAATATAAATTTGTCTGCTCATACGAAACAAATGTAACGAAGAAGAATGAATGTTTGTAACCTGTATTAAAAATTAGAAACTTTGCATTCGTACATCTTGTCACAGTATAAAGATAGGCCATGTTTAGCTTAGAAATTGATACACATAATTAAGTATGACAGAAACAATGTATTATATTTATATCTCTATGACATTGTATAAATACAGGAATAGTTTTATAGTGAGATGGAGGATTTTTAACCCATATTTAGTTGAAAATATCATTTTAATTTGTTGGGTGTAAGAAAATTATATCATAAATATGATTCTTATTCTACCACAACTTTCATGACCCAAAAGTTTTTCTGAAATAGAGTTCATATACAATTTATAGAATAAGTTTGCAAAAATGATATCATAATGTAAAATATGATATATATTTCTGAGAAATTATTTACTGATTTTTTTAATTTTCTGACAATCAGGTACCATGGACATTGTGTTTGGAGAAGTGGACAGATAAAAATGACCTGACCAGGTTGGAGGATGACCAGTGTGTATGGACATGTGTGTTAACTTGTTAAATATTCACATCTCTACCCTGTGATGGACAGTGGACCAGCCCACATCAAAGGACCCTTGTACACTCCATTATCTCAGAGGGGAGAGAGGGTTGTAGAGACAAGAGCTTGGTACCGCTGTGATAATATATATATGACTGGAGAATCGTTTGTGAAAATCTAAATTATCTGCAGCAACAGAAACAGACAGAATTCTGGAACATCTGTTTTAAATGTAGTCTAAACACTTTCATCAAGATAGGAGAATTGGAATGGCATTAAAGGAATAGACAGCTTTTGGTTTTGGACTGCAGCTACTTGATGAATATTTGTAGAATTTATGTCGCCCTACCAGAATCTAGTACCCCTGTCAAGTGACTTTGCTTTATTTAATTCGGCTCATTGATGGAAGTGTTTTTGAACACTCTCAGATTTTATTGACTGTCGAAGAAATAGTACAATATGATATCACACATTATCATGCGTGTTACAGTATGTTACTGAAAATAAAGAAATGGTTGAATATGCTCGTTTGTTTTTGTTTGTTTTTATTTAAAGTCCTGTTAACAGCCAGGGTCATTTAAGGATGTGCCAGGTTTGTGTGGCTGAGGAAAACCGGAGTACCCCGAGACAACCACCAACCTATGGTCAGTACATGGTAACTGCTGCCCCACATAGGTTTGGAATTCGCAACCTAGAGGTGGAGGGCTACCTTAACCACTCGGCCACTGCGGCCCCGGTTGAATATGCATCTCTTCTGTTATTCTGTAGTTTGAAATTGATAAATTGTAATTGAAATTCGGGGGGGGGGGACCGGGAACAGGGATGGTATAAAAGAAATTATCATTATATTACGTAGATACATGTATGAATAGGAGATATTTCCTCTGTATAAATGAAGTAATATTCTTATTTGTTTGCTATTTCATTATTCTGAACAGCCCTGATTTGAGTTTACCTTATATAGGATATGAAATTGGAGAATTTAAAAAATTATTCAGGTCACCAAAAGAAAGAAAGGAAATTATTTGCAATATCAAAAAGTAAAGTTTCTGCGATGATTGAGGTAGGAAAAAAGTATTTAGAAAGACATTTGTGCTATTGTAAACATTAAAAATAGAACTGGGGTTTCAGAATTAAAGATGAAAATTGATTGTGGAATGTATACAAATGTAGAAAGAGAAGAATCTGTCATTGGTAACCGTAACATATATCCTAATGGCATCGGAATGTATTGTGTAAAAGATGTAAACCAATTATACCTCATGTAGATAAGGTAAGTAACTCTTCATGCTTTAGAGTGACTGATTTGCAGGTGACATGTAGGTATATATTACTACATGTATATCGGTGGCATTGTCTGCACAGAGTTTTCCGTGTGATAACTCGAGTTCCCTTGGGCCAATTTAACTCTTTAACGCAAAACAGATCTTCCAATTTACAACTGCTTGCTTTGGATTGCTTTTCATGTCAAAAGGTCAAGGTCACTGTTACTAAGAATAGAAAAACAAATTCCATGCAATAAACTTCCTGCAGTTTTTAGCGCACCATCATCAGATGATGGGCTATTCAAAACACCCTGCATCCATGGTCCGACGTTCGTCCATCCCTCTGTAAACAATTCTAGTTATCACTAATTCTCAAAAATACTGAAGGGATCTTTCTCAAATTTTATGTAGGTTCCCCTTGGTCCGTAGTTATGCATATTGCATTTTGGGACCAGTCGGAAAACAACATGGCCGACAGGCAGCCATCTTGGATTTTGACAATTGAAGTTTGTTATCGCTAATTGTCATAAAGTACTGAAGTCATCTTTCTCAAATTTCATATGTTGGTTCCCCTTGTTCCAAAGTTGTGCATATTGCATTTTGGGATTGATCAGATAACATGGCCAACAGGCAGTCATCTTGAATTTTGACCATCGAAGTTTGTTATCGCTATTTCTCAGAAAGGACTGAAGGGATCTTTCTAAAAATTAATATGTAGGTACCCCTTGGTTCCTAGTTATGCATATTGCATTTTGGAACCAATCTGAAAACAACATGGCCGACAGACAGCCATTATCGCTTAATCTCAGATTTCATATATAAGCTCCCCTTGTTTGAAAAGTACTGGAGGAATATTTCTCAATTTACACAGATTAGTAAGAGGAAGGGAAAAATAGAGAGAAGATCAATCTAACATGGAACCTATAAAGATCATTCAATGGTGGGCGCCAAGATCTCTCTGGGATCTCTTGTTCCTTAACACAAGTGAGGGATTCGATTGAGTTTTACCGGTCATAAGGTAGAGTAACTGCTGAGTTCAAATCACCAAGATTTTTTTTCGTTATGTTTCTTAATACAGGGGAGTATTTGTACGTCCCCGGTTTCTAACTACCACTAAACTGTCTTGGTCATATTTGAAAGATGTTTTCAAAAAAAGTACATTGAGTATAAAGTATTTAGTAAAGTGTAAAGATAAAAATGTTGAGATCGAAACATTTTACTTGGATAAAATAACCGATTTTCTCTGTATTGCTGAAAGTAAATTGTAATCAAATTTTAGCAGCGTCGACAGGAGACAAACATGGACGATTAGTATTAAATTGCTATTTAATATGTCAGATTTATTGTGTTTCATATGTTCGTATTGGTTTACTACGCCAATGGATCCATTTTCTGTGCCTTGGCTAGCGAAGATGCAATGTACCATGGCGATCTATTTTGGTACTGTGGGATTCAGACAGAACATATTCTGTTCTGGGTATCACAGTCACGTGATATTCCATCTGTATTTTTAGCCCAGGCTATCGCTACACGTGACCTAGGTAGAAAACGACCAGATTTCTTTTGTACCCCCATCAAAATGGAATCTGGACACTGTTTTGATGGCAGATAAAAAATGTATGACAATGGAAATCGATACCTACTTTATTTTTATTTCTTATATGGAAAACTAGGCTTCCTGACAGATTTCTTCATCTGCCAAAAACAGATGTGGTGCTTGAAAATAAAGATTTCCTTTTGGTCATTCGGTGCAAACTTTGAATTGAACCCGTGGACAGATTTAGTTCATATTCACGCCATAACATCACACGATGACGTTCTACGTCTGATTATATTTTGGTGAGTCATATTAAAGGTCAAACGTCTCACTAGATCACTTTTGAAGTAAAAAAAAAATCTTATGTACAATTTATCTCATGAATTCCTGAGCACACATTCTAACAATTTTACAAAACAGTTCAAAGTAGACTTTTTTGCCTGAATTTTTTTCAGCAGATTGTACTTGACAATAGTATACTCTCTTATACAGGTAGTAATCGGCAAACTGCTCCTTTGATTTAATACGCTCCATCATTGTACATTGTACGTACTTAGGGTTTCTACCGAAAAGTCGTCAAACTACGATGTATCTTTCCTCTAATGTTCATATATGCATACAAACGAATGGACTCCTTCATTTTACTTTTTCCCCCTAAAACGAATCTCAATATCATTTTATTTGTTTATTTATTTTTTTTTTTTTTTTTTTTTTTTAGAATATTCGAAGCAAGAAGAAATCTAACATGGTGCCTTTATTTCGAAGTATAGTTGCTTAGCCATATTTTTTTTTTTCATTTTGTAGAATATCTTTGTAGGAACAGAACACCTGATATTAAGGTCACCCGGTCACTCGATTTGCATCTTCGCTAGCCAAGGCTTCTGATTACGTCAAACTCCACGAGTGTAACGTAATCAGAAGCCTTGGCTAGCGTAGATGCTCGATTTGTAGCTCTTCTGCTTCTGGGAGATCTTCTAGATTTCTTCCGTCTCGAAGCTGGAAGATTTATCTTCCAAGATGGCGGCGACCATGTTTAAGTGTGCGAGTGATGAGTTTCACTAGAGAAGGATTTATGACACATACATACACATGTTTGTGTCAAAGTGTTTGAGAAAACTTAAAAAAAAAACTTGTTTGTTTTGGGTTATATTCTCCCGGTTTACTCGATTTACATATAACGGAATGCAGTCTTCATAGAAAGCTTCTCTTCCGAGATGAGTGCAAATCGGGTGGGGCTCCGAGGTTCTATCAAACGTACCGCTTGGATCCAAAATGGCGTAACTACGATTCTTCATTTGTCACGCAAATGTGCTTTTTGCTAAAAAGGAGTCGGGACTCTTCATTTGCGATGAAAGTTTACAAATTATGTATGTCTATGTATGACGGAACTTTACAAATTATGTATGTCTATGTATGACGGAACTTTACAAATTATGTATGTCTATGTATGACGGAACTTTATAAATTATGTATGTCTATGTATGACGGAACTTTATAAATTATGTATGTCTATGTATGACGGAACTTTATAAATTATGTATGTTTATGTATGACGGAACTTTACAAATTATGTATGTCTATGTATGACGGAACTTTATAAATTATGTATGTTTATGTATGACGGAACTTTACAAATTATGTATGTCTATGTATGACGGAACTTTATAAATTATGTATGTTTATGTATGACGGAACTTTACAAATTATGTATGTCTATGTATGACGGAACTTTATAAATTATGTATGTCTATGTATGACGGAACTTTATAAATTATGTATGTCTATGTATGACGGAACTTTACAAATTATGTATGTCTATGTATGACGGAACTTTATAAATTATGTATGTCTATGTATGACGGAATTTTATAAATTATGTATGTCTATGTATGACGGAACTTTACAAATTATGTATGTCTATCTATGACGGAACTTTATAAATTATGTATGTCTATGTATGACGGAACTTTACAAATTATGTATGTCTATGTATGACGGAACTTTATAAATTATGTATGTCTATGTATGACGGAACTTTACAAATTATGTATGTCTATCTATGACGGAACTTTATAAATTATGTATGTCTATGTATGACGGAACTTTATAAATTATGTATGTCTATGCATGACGGAACTTTATAAATTATGTATGTCTATGTATGACGGAACTTTATAAATTATGTATGTCTATGTATGACGGAACTATTAAAGAAAATAGCTTTTCATGTGTGAAGCGTATATTTGGAGAGACCGTGTAACGTTGAAAATAAACCCCTGTTGAAAATTCACTGTAGGGCAGTTTTCAAGGTTGAATATGGACCCTGAATGCCGTTGAAAATATGTCGATTCGTTGAAAAATGACAGCTTAACAGGTCAATTCTCAACGGATGATCTGTTGAAAATTAACCGTTGAAAATTGACTGTTCAACACAAGCTTCATCGATCTTGAGTCTTGAGAACCCCTGGGCAAACACACACCTGCATCTTCGGGTATCCGCCGAGCCAATCGGACGCGAGGTGGGCGGAGCTTATTTCCGAAGATGACGTTAGCTACTAGCGTAGCCAAGTGGGCGGAGCTTACTACTGAACGCGCCGCCTACTTGCAGACGACCGGTCAACTGAAATGGCGCTGTCAAGATTTTCGGAGCTAGATGAGAAAGTGATTTGAAGTCCCTACTTGAAGATAAAGATTCTAAAAGCACTAGAAAAACAGTGAAGGCCTCTGTGACAGTATTGGTGCATTATTTTGAGGCAAGGGACAAAACATTTGAGGAGATTGACAGTTTTAAGTCTGCCGAATGCGATCAGCTGTTCAGAAAATTTTACGCTGAATTTCAGGTTTAGTTTAAACATATTTTATTGACATACAGAAATGACAAAGGGATTAGTCAGCAAGTTTTACCAACTTATAAACGACTTCTCTCGTAAAAATATCAAAATTCTCGAATTTCAGGTGGTTTATCCCATATCATTGACGATGACCTGTCTGACCATAAAGCGACGACAATAGAACTAACAGTAGGGATTAATATTACAAGGACGTATAAACGAATTATAAGATGTTATAATGAAGCTAATTATGAACTAGATGATACGGACTGGGTTGACTTGTTCTCTACGACGCACTCCCCAGACGAAATGTGTAAAAAATAATTACTGATAAATATTTGGACATAGCCAGGGAGTGCATACCTACTAAAACTGTTATAATTAGACCTAACGACAAGCCCTGGTTTAATTCTGACCTTCGCCAAGAAATTAGGAAAAGAGACAGACTTTTAAAAGTTTTTAAATCAAATCGCTCTGTAAAAAATTTGACGAATTTTCGGAAACAACGTAACCATGTCAACAATCTTAAAAAAACATACCAAAGAACTTTTCTATGCGGATATAAATGGTATTCTAGATCGTTATTCTTCTTCAAATCCATGAATTTTTTGGAAAATTGTTCGGAGATTAATAAAAACTTCTGACACTGCTAATATTATACCACCCCTTGTACATACAAACGGAAATCTTGTAATGACAGACGTCGATAAAGCCAATATACTAAATGATTACTTTGTTTCCATTTCTACCATTGACGATACAGACATTGACGAGCAAGAGGTCGAACTAAGGACTGACGCTACGATATCAGACATACATTTTCAACTCAGCGACATTACCGACATACTTAAATCTTTATCTGTTTACAAAGCTGTAGGTCACGACGGAATTAGCTGTTAAAAAATACAGCATTTTCTATAGCCTACCCATTATCATTAATATTTAGATACTCTCTTGATACTGGTATTTTCCCGGAACACTGGAAATTAGCAATAGTTATGCCGTTATTCAAAAAAGGGGATGAACACGTTTCTTCTAATTATAGGCCTATTTCATTACTAAGCACTATCGGTAAAGTTTTTGAATGTTTAGTAGTTAAATATTTGAATAACTATTTGCTTGATAACTCACTTATTTATAAATACCAATCTGGTTTCCAAGCTGGTCATTCTACCGTCCATCAAATGATAGTTTACCATATCTTATGTGAAAATTTGGAAAAAAAATCAACCAACCTGTCAACTAACAAACAAATCGTTTTTCCCATCTACTATTCGACTTTGGAATCAACTTGATCTAGAAATTAGACATAGTATCTCATATTCAGTATTTAAAAAATCTGTCTCAAATAGAACACAAGTACCTACCCATTACTCAGTTGGAAAAAGAAAATCTAATATATTGCATGCGAGATTAAGAAACAAATGTAGTATTCTAAAAAATGACCTTTTCCAATCACATCTTATTGATTATCGCCATTGTCAGTGTGGACATCCTATTGAGGATGCATACCACTACTTCTTCATTTGTCAAAATTACTTTGAACAGATAATCGAATTGTTCCGAAATCTAAACAATTTCATGCCACTAGACCTGCAACTATTATTATATGGAAACAATGATTTATCCATTGAAGATAATTTTATGATAAGCCAAATCACTCAGAAATACATTCTTGACTCAAGAAGATTTTAATTCCCCGTTTTCTCTTTTCTTAATCAGTATTGTGAAATAATATACATACATATATATATTGACAAAAATAAAATGTGTTTATAAAGTCTCTTCCGATTGCGATAGCGCAAGAGAAACGAATATTTTTTTTCCGGAAGGCAATGGATCGAACGGAGAAAGCTTACCATGGAACAAGATATAACGAACATTAGAAGTAGCAGTGTGTTTTTGTGCAACGAACAGTTTAATCTTCTGTAATCAGTATCGGAATTGTTTGTTTGTTTAGTAAATGATTTAATTTTGCTTGTAACAAGCATTTTCATTGGCTCAAGAAATTATGTTATCATCTCATAACATAAATAATGACTGTGACGTCAGCGGAGTAATCGCCGTTCACGGGATTTTGTATTTATCGATGTGTTTTTAAATATCTGGAGCAAAATTAACATGTTAACTTAATGAAATTGTTTCTTATCGTTGTTAATTAAATTATAAGGGTTAACTGTAATATTTTTTTACGTTATTGAGCAATAACACAAAAAAAATGGGGTGTACTCTTTTCATAAACCGCTTTCGCTTCGAATATTTGAATAAATTCGAATCGTAGTACCTCTCTCTCTGTCTCTGTCTGTCTCTGTCTCTGTCTCTGTCTCTCTCTCTCTCTCTCTCTCTCTCTCTCTCTCCAAATATAATTGTTAATATTTCAAATGTCATGTCATCTTGTATAAAAATTGCAAAAAAATCATGATAATTAGGAAAGGGCTTCATATAAGTTTGAAAACTTGTGCCCAATCCTCTTGTATATATTGATACAAATAAAATATGTTGAAATCAAAAATATCCTATGTAGCAGCTGATGGCTACCTAAATGAAAATTTAGTTTTGTTATGGGAACTATTTGAAATCATGTTCCCTGCTTTGAATGAATAAAGGCATATTATCACTTGACCCCTTTGCACAGTGCATCAAATGGTGGCTGGGACAATCCCATGGAAGCTTGTTCCACAGGTTATGGTTTTAAACAAAATTTGCTAAAATAATTTCTCCAGTTTGTATCGGTATAATAAAACGGTTAAAGTATGTGGTTCAATGGTATAGCAAGTTCCTGGTGTCCCAAGACCATGTCTATTTCCCGAGACAAAGCAGAAACTTGCTATATCCCTCAACCACATACTTATCTGTATGATATTGATTCTTTCTGAATGTTCTATCTTTGGCACGACTCGCGACAGACATACAAGTGTATGTGCAGTAGGCCCTATCCTACATTTTATAGAGCCTTTGCGAGTTTTTGCGTTTTTCTTGGTGGGTGGAGAAGGGCTAGATTAACCTTCCATAAACCTCTATGATACAAGGGAGTCATATTTAGCGAACTATAAATGTACAAATACAGTGTCTCTTATGTCACGGTATATATGTGTACGAATACAGTGTCTCTGATGTCACGGTATATAAGTGTATTAATACAGTGTCTCTAATGTCACGGTGTATATGTGTATTAATACAGTGTCTCTAATGTCACGGTATATATGTGTATTAATACAGTGTCTCTGATGTCACGGTATATAAGTGTATTAATACAGTGTCTCTAATGTCACGGTATATATGTGTATTAATACAGTGTCTCTAATGTCACGGTATATATGTGTATAAATACAGTGTATATTATGTCACGGTATATAATGTGTACACATATAGTGTTTCTTATGTCACGATATATACAGTGTATGTACAAATACAGTGTCTCTAATGTCACAGTATATATGTACAAATACAGTGTCTCTAATGTCACGGTATATATGTACAAATACAGAGTCTCTCATGACACGGTTTATAATTGTACAAATACAGTGTCTCTAACGTCACTCTTCATAAGTGACAATTATAATTTCACTTGTGCCATGCACATAATTATACCAAAAAATAATGTTGTTTTTATGTCACCGTATATAAGTGTACACATGTAGTGTATATTATGTCACAGTCCATAAGTGTATATTGCATTATTTTTCCTACCTATTACAATGTACCCGACATTAAGACATCCCATAAGGTATAATCGCTAGATTTTTTTTCTCATCTTTTTCTGTCTAAAAAACGCCATTTCGTATATGCGCACCTACATGTATTTGTTATATCAATAATTATTCACTGATTTTCCTCCTGATCCATCCCATCTCCCACTCCAACATGTTTATGTTATGTCTAGTATTCTCTGTATCCCTTTTTGCACAAACTATTCCCTCTCCATTGTCCACATTCCCCTACCCCTCCCCTGTCACTCTCCTCCCAGACAGCTTGCCGTTCTTATTTATATGCAGTACGTTTCCTGGTATTGTTGAACTCGTCATTCCAGCACGTTTGGTATTAATCCCAAATTCTGGTGTTACCTAGCCAATGCCTGACTGCCTTCTTATGTATCGTGCTCGGATAGGCGCGTTCAACCAACACTATCAATCTGTACATCTTAAAACATTTATCAGCGTGCTTGATATCCTTTGTATAAGTCTGATGTTGTGTATAATTTGTCCTATAGTGATGAACATATATTCTAACATTCTGTCTTTAGGTACCTTTTCAGCGAGACATTCTCCCACGCTTTTGCTATTTGTCGATTCATTAGCATTTTCTATTTCTGTTCTTCATGTAGCACTTTATGTTATAATGAAACTATACTTGTCAGGTGATATTGAATGTAACCCTGGCCCATTAAATGATACCACTGATTCTTCCTTAGAATCAAATATAAGTGAATGTTTAGGTTATAGCAAATACTCATTTGTCCATTTAAATGTTCAAAGTTTGAAGCAAAAGATTGATATTCTTTATACCGAATTATTCAGCCATTCAATTTTATCGTTTACTGAGACATGGTTAACACCCAGTGATATAGGCTCCCCAGATTTATGTTTTCCTGGATTTTCTGACCCTTTTACTTCTGTAAGACCCGACAGAAGTGGTGGAGGTGTTTCTATTTACGTTAAAGATTATATACCGGCAATACGTAGACCTGATCTTGAGATACCAACTATTGAATGCGTGTGGCTCGAAATTACTCTTTCTGGTGAAAAAATCTCTATGACACTTTTTATCGCCCCCTATCTCACCTGCACAATCATGGGACCATATTGCCCAGTCTATAGACCTGACACACAGCTGCGGAATTCCAAGCATTATAGTAACTGGTGACTTTAATGCAAATTTGCTTTCTAATTCTAGCCAATCTGACAAATTAAGACAACTACTCCTAACTTATAATATCACGCAAACTGTAAGCACGGCCACATTTTTTACTGAAACATCCTCCTCCCTTCTTGACATTGTCTGCGTTAGTAATAAGACCTTATCGACAATGTATTGTAGGTGAGAGTTTCTTAGATCAACCCATCAGGTATCACTGCCCCACTTACTTTACTCTCAGCATTTCTATTACTCAGGGACAATGTTTTCAGCGACATATATGGTTATACAAATACGGCAATTACGATCTTTACAGACAACGACTTTCCCTTATCGATTTCGACACTTTGACGAGTACTGACGACATAGACAAATGCGTGAACGACTTCACGGATGTCCTTCTTTCAACAGCTAAGTCATGTATTCCGAACAAATTTATCACTGTCAGATCGAGTGATCCACCATGGATGACCAACGAAATAAGAAAATTGATACGTAAAAGACGACGGGTACACAATAAGGCAAAAATGACAAATAGAGCAAATTACTGGACAAAATTTAGACATATCAGAAACACTTGCATAAACACCATACGCCAATCCAAGCGGAAATACTTTGCGAAGTTATGTGAACAACTTCATATTTCCCACTTTGCAGACTCCAAACAATGGTGGAGATCTATAAAGGCCTTTTTACCAAATTCTGGAAAATGCCCTATCCCTCCTATCTCTCGCAATAATTTAATATTTGACGATGACATGGACAAAGCCAATATCTTTAACGACCATTTTTGTTCCCAGGCTAACGTTGACGACTCTAATATTCAGCTTCCACACATACCTTTCGTTAATGACAAGCGTCTAGATGACATAAACATTTCTCCTAGAGACGTCAGTGACATCATAAACACTCTTGACTGTTCCAAAGCTGTTGGACCCGACCTTATTAATGCAAGGTTATTAAAAGAGGCAGTGAATATTATTAGTTCCCCATTGAGTGAAATATTCAATAAATCCTTAACTTCTTTTATTTTCCCTACACTCTGGAAACAGGCAAATGTAACACCTGTTTTCAAGAAAGGTGATAAATCATCTCCATCGAATTACAGACCTTTATCCCTACTTTCTATAATTGGTAAAATTATGGAAAGATGTGTCTTCAAATACGTATACAACTTTCTTCTTGAAAATTCTCTTCTATCACCACATCAGTCTGGCTTTAGAACTGGAGATTCGCCCCAAAACCAACTTCTCTCTATAATTCATGACATTACATCAGCGTTAGATATAGGCAAAGATATCCGTATGGTCTTCTGCGATATCAGCAAGGCCTTCGATAGAGTTTGGCACCGTGGTTTAGTTTGAAAATTATCTAGTTTTGGCATTAGTGGAAATTTATTGAAATGGTTTAAATATTGCCTATCACATCGTACCCAGAGAACTGTTATAAATGGTAAAAAGTCAAATTGGAGTAATATATCAGCTGGTGTACCACAAGGATCAATTTTAGGCCCTTTGATGTTCTTGATTTATATTAACGATATAGTAAATGATATAGAGGCCATTATTAAACTATTCGCTAATGACACTTCACTGTACACATTTATTGACACTCCAGCAACAAGTGCAGATCTTATCAATAGAGACCTCGTTAAAAATTAGTTTTGGTCAAAAAGATGGCTAGTTGATTTTAATCCTCAAAAAACCGAAAGTGTAACAATCAGTAGAAAAGGCATGCGTGTAGCTCATCCTCCGCTCTACATGAACAACATTCCTATTAATGAAGTTAGTCTCCACAAACATCTCGGTGTGTACATATCTGACAACGGCTCATGGAAAGACCATGTTTATTATGTAATTGACAAAGCATCCTCCAAGCTTAATCTCCTAAGGAAATTCAAATTTTCTCTTGACCGGCAATCACTTCAAACTTTGTATTTTTCCTTCATTCCTGCGCGCTGCACAACATTCATTTCCGAATGTTGAATGTCGTATGTCGCACTGCGCAACATTCAAAAGTCCCCTCGTTGGCCAGTGATTTCATTTGGATGTTGAATGCCGTATGTCGAGTTACAAGCTATTCAAAGTTACCTCGTTGGCTAGTGAAACATCTTGACCAGGTTTCACGTAAATCATATCAATAAATGCATAGCTCATCCCTTGGCCTTGAACTTTGATCTAGTGCCCTTGATATTTGATGTGGTCGATTCGGCCATATTGAGTTGACATGGCGGGTTCAGTTACGAAATCGTAAACAATTTGTAATAGGGTCAGTTTTCAATGGGGTCCATATTCCACGGGTCGGAGTGAAGAATTCGCTGATGGTTCTATTTTCAACGGCATTCAAGGTCAATATTAAACTCCGAAAACAAACCGCGGGTGACTTTTCAACGAAGGTCCATTTTCAACGTTACAACGGCGGCCATCTTGGGAACTCGCTTGAGTTTCAATTTTGTTCCATTATATATGGTAGCGGGCAACTGGTGGGAGCCAAAAAAGGAACAGACGGTAGATGTTCAATTTGAAAAAAAAAAAAAAAAAAAAGACCTCCCAGGTTGAGAGGTACAATATTGTCTTCTGCAAACTCATTTTTCATTTTACCGAATTGGCTTCTCTCGCGTAATTTTCAAGTTTTATACCTTTTTTCATTACATATTATATAGTTATATCGGGAGTTTTTTCCCTGTAGAATTACTGTAGATATTATAAGTATAGGAGGGCGAAATATATCTACAGATCAATAGCCAGTATGTTTAGATAGGACGCCCAAGTCATGACTCATATCAAGGTATTGGATACCGGCGTTAGAGAAATTGTATACACACGTATCTAATTCACGGATCACCTGGCGAAAGCTTAGTACTGATGAATTATTTAATAAGAAACTATAAAACTTACAGGAAAGAAAACTGATACTGATATCTAAATCGATACTCAAAGGTGTACTAATGTCATGTTTCTTCTGATACGCACACCACAGCTGTATACACACTTCCAATTAGCGTTAAAAAAACCTTGACTTTCCTTTTTTTCTTAAAGAAAATCAAGAGAAACCCCGATAGATGACGGACGACATGTGGATTTTGACCTAATCCCAACCTGTAGGGTAATTAAACTAATATAAAATGACAAATGATCAACGATATACACTGTAATTGTTTTTTATGACATGCCCATCAGTACAACAAGAATAAGTTCTATTGTTGAAGCAATACACAACCCCTACCGGACCTCGCTAAATATAGTAACAGTGACCTTGACCCAAAAATTCTAAAAATCAAATTCCCTCAAGGAATAACGCCACTGCATAAACTATATATGGCAATGCGTACTATACATGTACATTGTTCACCCCAAAATCTACCTAACACAGGCGGGGGCTCATTTTCTACAAATATCTTTTTTCTGTTCTCTTTTCTGTTGAATATTTTAAAGTCGGAGGAAATTTAACATGGTGCCTGAATTTGCCTTAAAATCTAAGAGCTCAAAGGTGGGTAGAGTATTAAGTAGTGTGTAGATAAACAGTCTGATATTTATGTGAAAATTCTCCGTGCGTTCCTTTATCGGGTTCGAACCAGTTTTACCGGTACAATCTGCTGTACTCATAAAATGGAATGGGCTTGATTTAAACATATTTTATTGCCTTTAAACAATTGGATCGGGCACAAGTTTTTCAACCTATACAAAGCCCTTTCCTTACAATAAAACTGTATATATTTACAAAATTCAAGATGGCTTATTTACAATACTAAAATACATGATCTCACACTATCATACAGTCACGCGTGGAGAAACATCATGAGAGAGAGAGAGAGAGAGAGAGAGAGAGAGAGAGAGAGAGAGAGAGAGAGAGAGAGAGAGAGAGAGGGGGAGAAGGGGAGCATCTTATTTATTATTCAATATTATATACATATATAATGTGAGTAATCCTTTCCGACACCGACGGCAAAAGTTAATTCTAACACTATTCAATGCTCACAACTTTCACTAATGTCCATCACTTCCCGTGCCTTGGTTATCGTCCTCCTGGTCATTCCGTTCTTTGTTGTATATTCGTTTCTCTGTTGCCGCCGACGTCGAAACAGACCAAATACAAGTAGACTTATACACTTTCAGAGTTTGTTTAAACTTATCAAAAAGAGAAGGGAGATGATTGTGTGAGAGAGAGAGAGAGAGAGAGAGAGAGAGAGAGAGAGAGAGAGAGAGAGAGAAGGGGGGTGTTAGGAGCTAGAATCTGTTACAGTCATTGGTAATTCTTTGTTCCGCATAAGTATTACAATCAAAGAAGAAGTGGTGGGTATTTTCATTAGAAAGCCACAATGACAATGTTGATTAGTAATAAGGTTGGCTCTAAAAAAACGATTTCTTAATGTACTAGCCCGACTTCTTAACCGTGTATGTAAGATATTAGTTTTACGTTTACCATATAAACACAAATTTGGTACCTGTGGTAGGTCTGTATTACGAATGGCATTTTTAAAGGTTAAAAATGAAACAATGTGCCGAATATCTAAGGGTAATTGATTCCACTGTCTAATTGTTGAGGGGAAAAAAGATAGGTTAGAAGATTCCAATATGTTCTTAGGCAAGATATAGTTTTGGGCATTGCGAGGATTATGTTCAGAATGATCAGCAACAATGGGCGGGAGTAGAGTATTTAGATATTCAGGAGTAATGTTATAGTGTATTTTAAAGAACAATTGGAGTTTTCGACGGGAACGCCGTTGGGATAAAGGTTCCCATCCCGTTTCAGCATACAGGTATTTTCTGCTTGTATATGAAGGTAGACCAGTGATAATTCGACAAGCTTCTAGCTGTAATTTTTCTAAACTGTCGGCGTCAGCAATCGAACAACCGTCCCAAAGTTCACAACAATATTCTAAAACAGGGAGAATAAAGGATCTATATATTATATTTAATGTTCTTCTATTTAGGATATATTTCAATTAACGGAGGACATCTAATTGCTTCGCTACTGTTTTAAAAAAAATGTTGTATATGACTGCTCCACTTACAATTAGAATCTATATATACTCCTAGATGCTTATGGTAGTCTACAAATTCAATATTTATGTTGTTAAAATTTATTTCGATAATATAGCAGAACCAAACAGGTTCTAGTGAATTGCTTTTTTTTTCAAATGTGCCACTTTTGTTTTTAATTAAATTTTATAATTATATATGTTGACGGAACTAATAAAGTATTCATTTTACACTCATTACACTTTAAAAAACGATATTTTTTATGTTTGAAGCGTCTCTTTGTGCAGACAGCCGCCATCTTGGGAACCCCCTGGAGATTCAATTGTGTTTCATAATATATGATACTGTACCTATTTGTTACAACTGGTACGAACTAAATAAAGGAACACAGGCATATGTTCAATTCCCAGGAAAACAACTCCCAGGTAGACGAGAAAAACAAATCCTTACATTAATACGTGTTTTTTCATTGTCCTGGTCATAATTATTGAGAGTTAGAAACTTGTCTCATTTCGTATCTCACCGATATGGCTTCTCTTGCGTTGTTCTCAAGTTAAAGGGAAGTTTCGCGCCGTTTTTCATAACACTTTATTATAGATATATCAATTAAATCAGGCTGATTTGTGAGGAAATATCGTATACCGACTGAGTATAACAGGGTGAAATACATACACATATCAAAATCCAGTATATACAAAGGAGGTGGTGCATGGTGGCCCATAGCCGATTATACTTTTAATTACATGTATGCTATCATGGTGCACTTATACCAAATATATGTCATTTTAAACACTAAAATAAAAATCGGCAAACGCTATAAAAGCAGCGCTGATTTCTGATAAAATTGTGTATTAATTTAATGTATTTCTTTCATAAAAATGCACTTTATAAAATACAATTGTGCTTATGGCCTGTTCTGGTGTTAGATTTTACAAACTGTATGTTTGTATGAATGCTTACAATTGAAAGTGTAAATGCAGCTTTTTTTTTAATTACCTTGACAAAATTACAGTTGTTTCTAAAAAAAAAATCGTTAGTTGAATAAAGTTCAATAGTTGTTGGGGTACTATCGAATTCTATCTAAAAAGTACCATGTTGGTATATTGATTTTAAAATACTGGCAAATTTAAGTAACTTAAAATTACTGTATAACAAAAAAAAATGCACATTCAAAGAAATGTGATGGAGTAACTTTTAAAAAAGCAAGGGTTAAATACGAGCACCCTGTGGGACAAAAGCAGTAAACTGTAATTGCTTTGTTTTGTTGTTGATATAGTCATTACATACTGCGATAAATGAAGACTATGTCCGAAATCCAATAGATTGATTATAAATGCAATGGTGAGATTTATGCTACTTACTCTCTAATGATAATACGACAGATCCATCTAAACTCACTGATATATCTAACATTATTTTTGAGCCTACTGCTTTTTATGAAACTTTCAGAAATGTGTTCTGTATAGTATTATTATATGATGCACCTAATTTTGAGCAAACGTTAAATATATTTCATACACGATACGTTTTGCACTCTGATAAATGTATTATTTCTGCTCAATGCTTGGGAATTATCTTAATAATTTGACATATTGTGTAAATTATGCTGTATATGCGATGTATATGAATTATATGACTCTATATTCATGTTACTTTCTCTTATGCTTATAATTTCTTTTATAATTAGTTAAATACTGATTACTGTTTTGCATTTGGAACTACTTATATTTAAGGATGGAATAAAGTTATGTTGAGGTGTATGGGGGTATAAACCTCAATAGGTCTTGAGACAAATTTTATGCGAAGCAGTTCATAATAAATTTGTCTCAAGACCTATTGAGGTTTATACCCCCATACACCTCAACATAACTTTATTCCATCCTTATATTTATATTTTTTTGATATTTTGTACAATATTTTGTCTTTGACAAATAGGGACTTGTGCAAGTCTACCACAGAACTTACCGAAATGTACGTCATCACTCTTCGTCTGCATATAGTTAATACTTTCAGGATTTCTTTCGTGAACAAACTTAATAGCGAATTAAAACAAATATTAGTTGTAAAGGAATTTATTTCATATAAATATGATCACTTTTGAAAAGGAGTTAAACAAATATAGTCCAAGCTCGACAAATGTACGCCGGACTTGATATAGTTCATTGAAAAATGACTCGAGTTAACTGTGGTAGGTTCATTGAGTCTGAATTGAGTGGAAATATAAATATTTATATTTGTATTTACATGTACTGAATGCTATGTCCTCGATAATGTTGTTCCATTTGACCGAGAATACATGTACCATTGCCTCTATAAATAGACTTAGCGAGATATCAAATGAAGATGATATTGTAATTGGAGATCATGGGTTTAGGGATATTCTTTCAAAACCAGATTTTAAAACATCAAGAAAGCTAACACAACACATAAAACTCGAGTTCTAACAGATGCATTACAAAGACATGATGGAAAACGCTCCTTGAATTACTTTGTGGTATCAGATTTTAAAGTGAAAAGTTCAAAACAAGTTTTCGCTAGGAAGAAAATAAATATGCTTAAGATTTTAGTGTCAAGAAAACAGCAAACAAGCTAAAATTTGATTTTAGTGTCACGAAACGTGATGGTGTCGCATATACAAGATTAAACAACGAACTAATTGGGTTAATTACAAATAGTAATTACAAGTGTTTCTATAGTACTTAGAGGTCAAATACAAAGCTTGTAATTCTGTTTTGTAGAAAAATATAAAACCACCCAAAATGGAAAATATAATAAAGAAATGGAAAGTTATTCTTTCCGCATAATCCGGGATATTTTGCTTTTAACCTGTGGTGGAGAATCTTTATAGAACGTCTTTAGATATTTCAAGTTCATGATTCAAATCAGGGTATTTGATACCTACGTCAGTGAATCAATACACGTATCTAACTCACAGAACACCTAGTGAAAGCTAAGTTAGTACTGATGAATTATTGATGCAACAATATACAGATAACTTAAAAGATAGAATACTAATATCTACAGCTAAATCGATATCCGAGATTTTACATATTTCAAGTTTCTACTATCATGGACAAGACAGTCGTATACACACGTCAAACTTGCGAAGGCAATGGAAAAAAAAAACATACATTTTATATTGAAAGACATGAAATTTATACGTCTCAAGTAAATCATAATCGGAACATATCATATACATGATAAATTTATATGGATACCTTTGAATAAGGCCAGCGACAAGGTTACCGTGTTGAGATGGTCAATTTGTCAGAATTCATCTCTCTAAAACAACATACATGTATTACAATTCACGTCAATTCCGGGAGAGAATTATCACTAGAGAAAAATGTCGACACGATTTGGTTTGTTTTTGTTTAATGTCCTATTAACAGCCAGGGTCATTTAAGGACGTGCCAGGTTTTGAAGGTGGAGGAAAGCCGGAGTACCCGGAGAAAAACCCACCGGCCAACGGTCAGTACCTGGCAACTGCCCCACATAGGTTTCGAACTCGCAACCCAGTGGTGGAGGGCTAGTGTTAAAGTGTCGGTACACCTTAACCACTCGGCCACCGCGGCCCCTATGTCGACACGAATCTATTCCTTAGGGTCAAAGAGTTCTTCATTTATACATGTATAATATTGCAAGTAAACATCACCATTTGAGGGTTTGCAACTTTCCAAGTTACCTAGAACATTTGCAATATTTATCTTTGAAATAAGTTTTACTGAATGATGATATTTATATTTTAAAAAAAAGTATAAATGATGCTCTGGGAGAGCTGCGTAAATCTGGTGTAAAGTTGACTCGTTCTGATGTTAACACCAATGACGTTTAATAATGTCTCTCCATTCTGGATTATAGTGTAAATATATATTTATGCTAAATTAATATGAGGCTTGATTATAGTAGAGATAAACAACTTGAAATCTTAAGTGGTATTCTTTACATATTTACCTTGGGGATCGGAATGGGAGGAAGGTATCGACCCTGCTGTAGATACCTGTACTTTTTATTTCATCTTGAACGTCATCGATGGAACGAAGTCAGATGGGGCTTCAACCGAATCGCAACAAAATCAATTCTGCTTACATTAACCAAAGATCATATGCATTTACCACCGGATGTGCGCCAGTGCGCAAACTCACGCATGGGCATGACTAGACATAATGTTTTGGCAACGTTCTTAGAATGCGGCCAGATCTTCGTTAAACAGTGGACTATCATAGTTGTGATTTGAACAATAAAACTAAGACAATTGTGTGACAAGAGGCAGTTAAGCTGAATATCACCATATACCTGATCATCACCTATATGACATTTATATGCCTATGGATGCCATTATCGTTACGCTGTTGACTTTGACTCTACTGTGCAAAGGTATGTTTTGGGCAACACGGTTTTAACATTACCCTCGCATTACTCTTTAAAGTAGATGTAACCACTATTTATCCATATCCTTGATTCAGCGAGAATTGATTAATTCCTGTTATTTTGGATATTTTTTCACAGTTTGCAATCCTACCAAAACCCTAAATGCAATGGATAATCTGAATATTCTGGATGTTGTTAAAGAGGTAGGGCGCATATTGACCTGTTTTGACCTTACAATAACCGTCTTCAAAATCAGTTTTTGAATAGAAAACGTAAATCTATAACATATCAATGCTCTTGTTAGCGAAAAAAATGCAATGAATATTTCATTAAATGACCGTAAAGTTGCATCATTTAGGAATTTGTATCTTTCGAGGGGGACCCACATCGGGAGACCGATTATAATGTCTGAGCTTATTCTGTGTACCAAAATACAACTACAATCATATGCTTATGAAAGGTGGTCCTCCGATGCGATGGTATTGAAAAAAAAAGAAAAATCGTAGATGATAAAATAATTTAATTTAGCATCAACCAGACTGACTACAACTGATTCATAAACTTCACAATTCTATAAGTCCTCATATATTAGAACAGCTTAGGAAACTGATGGTTCGGAGTTCAAATCTCCAAGATATATCTTCTTTCATATTTTGTTGTATCTTACCATATCTAATATACAGTATTTAGTATAAAGAAAAACAAGTCAAAATAGACACTTTTTCACTTGGATGAAAAAGTGAAGTAATATTACCGATTTACTCCGTATCATTGAAAGTAACGTGTAAATGAACTGCAGCGTCGACAACAGATGTACCTGGATAGAAACTGTAGGATTCCTATTTAAAATTCAAATTTTATTTTATTTCATATAATATTCATTAACTGCATAAACCGTTCACAACACACAGCGCGCCAATAGACCATGAGGATCTATTTTGGTACTGTGGTAAACACTGGGGACACTTAATATTTTACCTGTATTTCTAATCCAGACTCTTGCTTTAGTTGGTCTAGGTCAGGCTACATGTACAGTACACGGAAAGCGACAATACTTTTGTTTCTTTTTTGTTTGTTTTGTTTTTGTTTGCATATTATTGATTAGATCAAAAAGCACCAGGCGATATATAGAAAATATTGAATGAAATCCGACGTCTTGTAGGTAACGGTTGGTAGATGTCACTGTGGGGATACCAACTTCCTGTAGGTAATGGATGGTAGATATCTCGACTGGGAGATCAACGTCCTGTAGATAACGGTTGGTAGATATCTCGGTGGAGGAATCCGACGTCCTGTAGGTAATGGTTGGTAGATATCTCGGTGGAGGTGACCAACGTCCTGTAGGTAACGGTTGGTAGATGTCTCGGTGGAGGAATCCGACGTCCTGTAGGTAATGGTTGGTAGATGTCTCGGTGGAGGGGACCAACGTCGTGTAGGTAATGGTTGGTAGATGTCTCGGTGGAGGAGACCAACGTCCTGTAGGTAATGGTTGGTAGATATCTCGGTGGAGGATACCAACGTCCTGTAGGTAATGGTTGGTAGATGTCTCGGTGGAGGAGACCAACGTCCTGTAGGTAATGGTTGGTAGATGTCTCGGTGGAGGAATCCGACGTCCTGTAGGTAACGGTTGGTAGATGTCTCGGTGGAGGTAACCAACGTCCTGTAGGTAACGGTTGGTAGATGTCTCGGTGGGGAGACCAACGTCCTGTAGGTAACGGTTGGTAGATATCTCGGTGGAGGAGACCAACGTCCTGTAGGTAATGGTTGGTAGATGTCTCGGTGGAGGAGACCAACGTCCTGTAGGTAACGGTTGGTAGATATCTCGGTGGAGGAGACCAACGTCCTGTAGGTAATGGTTGGTAGATGTCTCGATGGAGGTGACCAACGTCCTGTAGGTAACGGTTGGTAGATATCTCGGCGGAGGAGACCGACGTCCTGTAGGTAATGGTTGGTAGATGTCTCGGTTGAGGTGACCAACGTCTGTAGGTAATGGTTGGTAGATGTCTCGGTGGAGGAATCCGACGTCCTGTAGGTAACGGTTGGTAGATGTCTCGGTGGAGGAATCCGACCTCCTGTAGGTAACGGTTGGTAGATGTCTCGGTGGGGAGACCAACGTCCTGTAGGTAACGGTTGGTAGATGTCTCGGTGGGGGAGACCAACGTCCTGTAGGAAACGGTTGGTCGATGTTTCGATGGAGGAATCAGACGTCCTTTAGGTAATGGGTAGTAGATTTCCCTGTGGAGTGAAGATGATGGGAAGTAGATTTCCCTGTGGAGTGTAGATGATGGGTAGTAGATATCCAGGAGAAGACAGATATCTCTCCTATTATGACTAACTGTTCTTAACCACTTAGATATGTGTCATCTTATGATTAGGTATTCTTAATTCCCAAAATATCTGTGATCTTATTACTTAAACTGTTGTAAATCCCAAATATATCTAACCCCCTATGACTTTTATTAATTCCTAGATATCTGTCCTCTTATGACTAACTGTTTCAAATCCTCTAGAAATGTGTTATATTATGACTTAATGTTCTTAATCTCTAGATTTCTGTCCTCTTATGATGGTGTTTAATCCCCTAGATAGCTGATCTCTTATGATTAATTGTTCTTAATCTCCTAAATAGCTGTTGTCTTATGACTCTGACTGTTGTTGTACCCCTAGACTTATCCTTTTATGACCCTGAATGTTGTTGTACCCCTAGACTTATCCTTTTATGACACTGACTGTTGTTGTACCCCTAGACTGATCCTTTTATGACCCTGACTGTTGTTGTACCCCTAGACTTATCCTTTTATGACCCTGACTGTTGTTGTACCCCTAGAAATATCCTGTTATGCCCCTGGCTGTTGTTGTACCCCTAGAAATATCCTCTTAGGACATGACTTTATTTTTGATCCAAGAAATCTGTTTTGTTATGGCTTTAGGTGTTGTGGAGATATCGATGTTGCCACCAAAGAAGTAAAAACTCGTAAATATCCAGAGTGTAAGTGTAAATAATGTAACACAGATTTTGATGCAGAAATCAATAACTGTGTTTCTTAATCAAAGGTATAACACACAAAACAATTTTCTTTTCATTACCCGAAAACACAGACCGTATCACATACAAAATTCATATCTACAGTTCCATTAAAATATTGCTATCGACGTTTCATTTAAAAGTACCTAAACAGTATTTTATTTGTGTTGCTTAGATCAATTTACTGAATATTTATTTTACAAACAAACACTTTTATATTTGTCATATTTGATTTCTTTCAGATTTCATTATTGTTTTTTTTTTTCACCTTCACCGTTTCGCCATAAGTGAGAAATATCTTCTGATGACCCTTACTATTGTTGTAACCCAAGAAATATCCTTTACCCTGACTGTTGTTGTACCCTTAGAAATATCCTCTTGTGACCCTTCCTCTCAATGTAATCCTAGAAATATCCTCTTATGACCGTGACTGTATTTGTGCTCCTAGAAATCTGCTTTGTTATTACCTAAGCTGTTGTGGAGATATCGATTTCGTAAAAATTCGTAAATTTCCTAAGTGTAAATAATGTAGCGAAGATTTTGATGCAGAAATTAATAATTGTGTTTCTTAGTCAAACGTAACTTTATAAAACAAAACAATTTCCTTTTCGTTACCCGAAAACACAGACCGTGTCACATACACTATTCATGTCTATCGTATCCATAAAAACATTGTTATTAACGTTTCTTTAAACAGTATTTGTGTTGCTTAGATCAAATAGCGAAATGTATCTTTTGCAAACAAACACTTTCATAAATGACTTTATTTGTCATATTTGATTTCCACACTTCATTTCAAATTTAAATTGTGTTCTTTTTCACCCTCACCGTTTCGCCATAATTGAAATAAATTTAACCATCATTTGGAATATATTCAACAATCATTTAGAGAGAGAGAGAGAGAGAGAGAGAGAGAGAGAGAGAGAGAGAGAGAGAGAGAGAGAGAGAGAGAGAGAGAGAGAGAGAGAAAGTTCGCTGTAATAGCCACCACAAATACTAGAATACTAGAGACTTCGAATTACATTAAAACATGCTAAAGTCAGTGTTTCTTAATGTATTATTCTTCGTTAAATTTACCAAACATGTTGTTTTAGGATGTATATGGGCTTTAGTTTCACCATTCTTCATCACACCTAATCGGATGGCACTGCCTTCTGTCAATACCTACTGTAAGGACTATGGTGGCCGGCTGATAACAATAAGGACAAAGTCGAAGTTTGAGAGTCTCTTAGCCGCCGACAAAAAGTACCACAACAATAAAATGTAAGTATATAACTATTTTTATATTTGTTTTATTTTTCATTTTTGTTATATCGTATGCTTTCTTCTTCTGTTTTAACATTTACATAAAAGATGTTTTATTTATTTAATGATTTATCTATTTATACGATGAATTATTCACATAATAAATAATTGAAATAATGATTTATTTATTTACTGATTTATTCATTTATTGTTATACTATATGCTTTCCTGCTATTCTATCACTTTTTTATTTATTTATTTTGTAGTTTATTAACGATTGATTTATTTAATGGTTGATTTATTTATTTGATGATTTATTTATACATCTATTCTATTATTTATTATTTTCATTTAATGATTAATTATATTATTGAATGATTTATTCATTCTTTTAATGATTTATCTAATATGCTATAGATATATTTAACGATTTATTCATTCAATGATCTATTTATATAGAGGTTACACAACGAGTGGTTGTTGGATATGGAATTTATTTCACACGAGTAAGTTATTTTTTAAAAGTTACAAAAGACACCAGCTTTTTAGCCATATCCAACAATTTCGAGTCGTGTGACCTGTTTCTACCAAAATAATATCGGCTTGAATCAAAAGGAAACGTAGCCAAGTTAATTTCGCGTATGCAAATAAAGTGTACCGGTGACGTCCGTGACCCGGTGATGTGACGTCATTAGATTATTGATGACGTCAATAAAAATTGCAGCTTGGGTCAAAGTTCACCGTGTTAGCCAATAAAAATGCGTACAGAGTTTATACCAAGTGTGGTATAAACAGATTGTTAATCAACAGCTGTAACGATTAACTGATGGTCTGAGAGTTGAATAACACAGGGTATTGTGGTAGAATTAATGATTAACTGATCTTTACTGATTGATTGTTTGATTTAATTATTGATTTCTTTATTGATTTTGCAATGTTTTATCTATTGGTATATTTTACATTAAAACTGACGCTGAAAGATAAAAAGGGTTGAAATTGTTTCTCAGATATAACCTTATCATGAGAGTTGCGGTCATGGTGTCTGAGGAAGTACCAACATTTTAGTTTGTGCGCTGCTTGTGAAAAGTTAGAAATTACATCAGAGGAAAAAACAGGATGATCTTGTATCTCAGAAATCTCGGAAATAACGTATTTTATTATGTTTATTTGAGTGCAGCTGGTGTCTGACCGAGTTGGCAGATTTTGAAAATATGCAGTGTCTAAAAAATCCCACACCTGGCACGTCCTTTAAATGACCCTGGCTGTTAATAGGTCGTTAAACAAAATAACCAAACCAATCTCACAAGAAAGTAAAGTTGCCGTTAGAAATCTTAACCAGTTCCAAACACAACTGCTTTGCTATGTTTTAGTTTATCGTGTTCTTCACAGTTTACTGAAATCAGGAAAAGACAGCACTAACACACGCCATGAAATTCTTAAAAAAAAACTAGTTTCAAATCTTTAATTTGCTATCATTGGTCATTATCTTTTTCAATTAATAGAACAATGCTTTGCTCGATAAGTAAACAGTGGATAAAAAAGATTTGTCCCTGCGACTTCTGAACAAGCAAGGGTTCTATCATACAAGGCCGCTGCGTAGCAGATGAGATGAAAACTGTGTCCCCCGTTTTTATTATTGCCGAACCTCAAGAAAATCTTGACATTTTTGGATTCAAAATATATATGGGTAGTCGGGCGGCCGTTGAGATCACACTTGCCTTCATCCAGAAGGTTTGAATCTCATATCGGGCATGAAGAGGTATGGAGATCACCTGCCCAGACACGTGGGTTTTGGTTGAGTTTCCGCCCACAGTTAAACCCCTCGAGTACTTCCTATGAGGCCCAATGAAAGTTCTGCAAATGACTTTCAATCATTCGAATCCTTAAATGGCAGTCACAACAAGAAGACAATTATTTGCTGCTAGTTGTATGTCAGCACGGCGTTTATATGGCTTGGTTGTTTATGCCTCAATGTACACAAATGGTCTCATTTACATATTTACCTGTCAGTATTCCGTCTGTGTTTAAGAGGTAACACAATGTCCTGCTTTAAGCGTTAATATTCATATTGCAGATCGACAAAAACACTGTCCATTGGCCTGAATGCAACGTCATCAGACTGTTCAAACTTTACATGGATTACTGGCGAGCCATTGACTTGGAGTAACTGGGACCTGGCTGACGGACAACCAAGAGATTGTTCCGAAAAAAAATGTGCCAAGCTAACATCTACATTTTTCAGAACTGAATTCTGCACTGGCGACCGATATGCACTCTGTGAATATGGTAAGTTGACCTTTTTAATCATTCCATCTGAAAGGTTTACCAAGTTAAGGAGATTATTTAAAATTCCCAAAGGCATTTTGATAGGCTCGATTTCTTGCAGATTTTAAGCAAGGTTTCTTAAAAAATCTTTCCTATACATTCTGTAAAAAAGAAATTAAAGGAAAAGAAAACTTACGGTTAAGCAGATTGCTAAAGTTTAAGCACGTTGATGAAACGGGGTCAAGGCATTCCTAATTCTGTTCGCTCATTACGTCACTGGCGAGTTTGAACGAACTCGCTGTCTGGTTTAGGGGTTAGGGTTATACCAAACATTTCGATATACAGATAGAGACCGCACAATGGTGGGTTGTTGTATATATAATCTATTTTACTTGTTTGTGCATTTGTTTGCTAACAAAGAATAAGATGATAATAGCAAAACTCTTTTGTAGATATCTATTATTTTTTCACTTGTTAAGTCAGGGACAACTATATGACAATCCTAAAGAAGTCAGGCGTAATTTGATCTTAATTATTAAACTACATAATGACAGGTTATATTTAGGTATGTGTCAGTGCCATGTGCTTTTGGAATGAATTGTCTCCTTGGCGTCTCTGAGAGAAGGACGTGATATTAATGTTAAAGGACCTATCAATTGCAGTCTGTGCTGCAAATGTTGTTTCAATCGGTCGCTTTTGTCCAAGATCATTGTAAATAGCTATAAAATAACCAATATCAAATTCATCATAACCCAAAATTGTTTCCGACACAACATAACGAAGATATAGTTTAATTATCAGTCTGTACATCTAAGCACACTTAATTGATATAAGCTTGCATTCCAATCCAATAAAAATATCTGTACAGCTTTATGTATTCAGTATTATAAGTAATTAATAAAACAATTGTTTAAACTAAGCACACTTAGGAGCTATTCCTGATGATGTAAACAATTTGTCACGTGACGGAAAGCACAGTAGAAAAGAGTATTTCGGGGCCAAAGTTAAACCCCCCAACCAATCAAAAGTCTGGCATCTACCACAATAAACAAAACACGTGGGTGTTAAGCAAATCTCAATTCGTGTCATAATCATTCCAACTGTTGAATAAAAAACATTTTATATCACTCGTTTTTACTGGTCGACACAGTGACCTTTGCTTTTCTTCAGTGGTATTTGATTGGCTAACACCTGAAGGACACTTCATTAAGAGGCGGAAATGATCACACACACATGCTCAAGTACATGTGGTTTGCAACTGTTTTGGGGATCATTCATTTATCATATATATATCTTTTTATATTATTGCTTGGAAAACTAAAAAACAAAACAAAATAACTTGCTAATCATGTGCTTTTATTGATACAGTACTTAAGTGATGATATATGTACACATTTCCAAAATTGTAATACAGTGGACTCTGTCTAAACCGGACACCTTTGGGACCACAAAATAAAGCCGGTTTGTAGAGAGTTCCGGATTGTAGATATTCTACTTGATATTGTCGTTGAATACAAAAAAAATAATAATAAAAGATATATTACAAAGAAGATGTCATTGTGCATTATTCATGCATATACAAACTTTGGATTGAATAACATAATTTAATTCAACACTGGCAATATGACACTATGTGTACGTTACATCGGTTGAAAACAATCACTGATTGTTGTTTGTTTTAAGAGGCCTTCCACCGAGTCAGAACAATCAACCGATCTGACACTTTCAACAAGTGCAGATTCCCAAATCTGAGGAATTATAGCCTCAATTTCTAATTGGTCCTTAATGTTGGCGGCTGTCGTGAGATCAATGTTTGTTGATAATAGAAACGGAGTAATACAAAAGGTATGTCGTCATCATCATCTCCGACTTCCTCATCCGGTACGTTCGTGTAGTGAGGTCCGCGAAGGGGAAGCCAGCCAGCATGAAACATATTAATTACGATACATTTACAAACACCCAGCATTACGGGTATAAATTGACAAAAATGCATTCTTTATTGTACCTAACAACTGTTTAGGTGTTTATCCAGCCGTAGCCACATGTAGACAATGACGTTTAATGGTCAATTATTAATATACCTGTGCGGCAATTACAACTGTATAAACACTCGTCGGGAGCCCCTGAAGCTACCGCGCGCTACCAAGGAAACATCAATGGGACTGACGCAGGTTTATACAGAGTAGATTTACTAGTATACATAAGAATTGGGGCCGGAATATATGGCCGGATTACAGAATAGACAGAGTCCGGATTATGCAGAGTTTATTTACTATAAATAAAGAAGGGAATTTTCGGGACCAAATTATTTGGCCGGTTTTGGCAAATATCCGGATTGGACAGAGTCCGGTTTGGACAGAGAGCACTGTACCTCATATTTCACTTTAAGGTCATATCCTTACACCCAACCCCAAATTGTGATAAGAACACAGATGGAACAAGACAGGGCAATTCATTTTCAGGAAATCTGTTTCTATTGTAGCAGAAAAGGTCACACAAACTCGTTGTTGTTATGTATGGTTTCTCTTTCACTCGAACTAGTTATTTTTTGTGTGTTTTTGTAACTTTGGAAAAATAACTAACGAGAGTGCGACAGCCGATCGTTGTGTGACCTCTATTTTTCCAACAATCAGTACATTTACACAATGGTCCGAGATTGGAAGAACAAATGATATTGTGATAGAAAGTCATTATCTATTGTTTAATATATGTGTAAGGTGTTTGTATGACAATAACTGTAGCTCGTATACATTGTAGGTCTTTTTTTGTTACAGTGAAGCCTCCTGATATTGAAATAACGTGAAAATATTTTTCTTAGATAATTGTATTCCAAGTTACCGTGCATATTCTTTAAGGAATTTATTCCGTCAAAACTATGACTATTTCTATGACATATATCATGAAGTTGATTTCAAAAGATAAAACAAAATATTTTCAAACGGAATATTTATCAAAAGTAAATATATACACTACCGGAAAAAAGAAACGGAAGTTCGGTTTTTCTAATATAGCTTTCATAATCGTGGTCTAAATTCAATTAGCTTTCACATTGAGCTCACTCTGTGCACTGTGACCCGGATCGACGCTGCAAGTAAAGTAGGGCAAACAATATCCCGTTCAGTTCGGCGTCTCAAAGTCAAAGGGCGATTGGGTGACCGCTCCGGTACTTTCCTTGCCTATTTCAGACAGCGATAGCGACGGGACGTCGAGTTGTCAGCAGTCATGGTACGCACGTGTGTCCAGGAACGGTTAGAAAGCTGTTGTAGGCGTTTTTTTAATGCCACGACGTCCCTATGTTGGACAGCCACTTACACGGAGACGACGCAAACGTCGAATACAGTTGCAATCTAATTAAAATATAGATGGTCATTATCACTACGTAACATGAACATCTAACAACATCCCATAAGGGGTCACGTTCTGATGACCTCTGAGATGTGTGTATTTCAATTATAGGGCGAATTGGCATTTTGTCGATGTCATCGAAGCAAAACATTTCGTCACAGCAAGCATCTGAAGCAAACCATTTCGGCACATTCATAGCTATATGCTTTATGGGACGAAATGACTTGAAACAAATTGACAGATTATACAAGCTTTGCACTCTAGTCATGCTAATTCGGACATATAAAATTCACTTCCAAGATTCTGGAAGCAGTCATTTGATTGGCTAATCCAAAAGGTCACCCTGACATGACCCCTTATGGGATGTTGTTAGATGTAACGTAGTGATAATGACCATATAGATTTTAATTAGATTGATACAGTTGTTGCTTGCGCATAGACCTAATCGGTTTAGTTTGGCTCATAGAAGACGCATGTTGTTCACTGACGAGTCTCGCTTGACAGGTCAGTTTGACGACGACGTTTCCAGCGACGTCGTGGTGAGAACTATTCTGACGCCTTTGTAACGGAAAGCGACATATTCGGGGGAAGGTCACGTATGGTATGGTGAAAACAGCTCTCGTGGTTATCGATGGTTATCGTACAGCATTAAGATATCGGGATCAGGTGTTGAGAACATACGTTCAAGCTCTTATCCATCAACGTAACAGTATGTTGCAGTAGGACATCGCGAGGTCCCATGTTGTTAGGTTTGTCGTGATTTTCTGGCTCAAAACAACGTTCCAATACTTGATTGGCCATCAAACTGTCCCCAATCGAGCATTTGTGTGATGAGCTAGACAGGAGGGCTGGGAAGCGCTTCAGCGTTCCACATAACGTCGCTCAATTCACGAATCCCCTTATTTAGGAGTGGAATAATATTCCTCAAAGGGTAATAAACGCCTTGATTGGGTTAATGTGAAGATGAGGAGGGGCACTGACTAATCTTAGGGATGGGACATACGCTACTGATTTGGATGTGGAAACGGCGTAGGGTACTCTCGTTTTTTTGATAGGACAACCACAATCATCAAAATATATCTATTTTCAGTGCCTACACCAACTGAGACCCCGGCAACCACCTTCGAGTCCCTGACAACCACCCTTGAGTCAACGACAATAACCACTGAGCCTCAGACAGACACCCCTGAATCAACCATACCTGAGTCAACAACCAAAGGTAAGATAACTAGTGATATTACCATCGTTGGCTGTGCATGTTATGATAAAACAATTTTCATATGGTCAACATTTGATCTGTATTTATTTTTTCAGCAAACACCACCCCTGAGTCGACGACAACACCTATTCGAAAAGACAAACATGGGTCCCAGACAGTCACTCCTGAGTCCTCAACAACACCCACTGAGTCCCGGATAGCCACACATGAGTCCTTGACAACCACTGATGAATCCCTGTCAATTATCACTGAATCGACGACAACTACCAATGAGGCAATAACCGAAGGCAAGATAATTACTGATTATCGTTGACGCATCAAATCATTGCAATATTAGACAATTGCAATTCATATACCTTTGCTTATGTTTGAGTCATTAGAATCATCGGCTCTATAAATTACGCTTAATGGTGACAGACATGGAACCTGAAGATATATTTTGACTATATTTTAACATAATAAACTACTTCAGCCAATATTTGCTAAACACGATGGTTTATTGATATTTGTAGCGATTAACAAAAAGAAAAGAAAAATTGTTACTTGTGTGTTATGAGTTAAGTCCCTTACGATGTGACATCATTTGAGAGACGAATGCGCTATATGTAAAGATAAGCCTTATTGATTACATATGTGAAGTTGTCTGGAAAAGATTTACAAGAGACACTTAACTACCGAACGCGTGGACAACTCGACATAAATTTAAAAGGCTTCGCCATATAGCAGTTTGTGCCTTGTGCATTCAGTTACCAAAAGACACCCGAAAGCCTTTTGGATAAATATTCACGTAATCCCATATCACAAATTGCCTTTTACTGCACACAAGAGGTTCGATTGTATATCTTAATATTCCCATTTTATTGTATTTCTGTGATCAATACGCACCTTATTTTCGTAAATGTTATCCAATATTAGATTATCCTCCATCTTAAATGAATCATTGCATCTTTGAAATGAAATCTACAAGGTCATTGTCGGCAAAAAAACAACAATAATCCTGTGAATGTCAAAATCATTTACAAAATCAATCAAGTTATTTATTGGACAGTTACAGGTAACTTATTGGACGGCTACAGGGAACTTATCAAACAGCTTATTGTGCTAGACAATGCAAAACAGCAATATCGGCTATGGGATGAAATGTTACAAACAATAATTTTCAGAATAATTAAAAAAGAGTTTTTGTATCATAACCTGAACGGTTGGCATTATTTCCTTAGTCATACCATATCCCTTGCAACGTAATTTTCCTTAAACTGATGTTAGATTTACGAAATACTCGTTTTACATGAAACCTTAAAATAGATACTGTATACCTGGTAATTTTCGCCCCCGTTTAATTTTCGCCATTTTCGCCCTTTCATGACAGGGCGAATTTAAGATGACGGCAAAAATTTCAAGCTCAATTGCAGGATTTACAAGTTATCGTACGTAGGCTACTTGTAGTCGGATCCAAAACATACCCTCGTACTTTACAAGTGTGTTATATCCTATACAATTACAGGCAACACGTGTTATATATTTACACTAAGTTTATAAAATAGGTAATTGTTTTATTCCAATCTGTGCATGTGAAATAAAATCTAGATCTAAATATAGGCCTTGTAAATTTGCGATATCACGTGGAGTTAAATCTAAAATATCGGCTAAGACAGCGTACTAGGTTTAGTATGTTTGATTTGAAACAAAAGCTTTAAATACTAAGTAACTTTTAAAATCCAAACTTGTTTTAAAATTATGCACACAAATAGGTCTCTGCCATTGTGAAGGCTGATTTTATGACTTCACCGTCGCTTGTGGCTTCAATCGATGACAAATAAACAAAAGAAAACACTGGTCAGTAGACTTCTAATTAGTCACAGCACGGTGAACTTACCACTCATCGCGTTTGCTTAAAATCGACCATGTATACCTAATACTATTTGAATCAATATAGACTAAAGTAAATCTGAACACAGGTAAACGTTGTATATTTCACACCTGATTACATTTCACACCTCAGCGGGATATGCGAAGAAGGGAAAATGGGGGAACTGGATAAATCCCGAGTGTGCAATTGTATCGAGAATTCCGAACGGAATTTTCGATTTTGAACGAGGAAAATACATTTCTTAAAAGTAATTAAGGGAACAACCAACCAATTGAAAAAATATATTTTTGAAACAGCCCCTGTGTATAGAACGTTGAGCCAAGGATAAAATGTCTGGCAGCCACTGATTGGCCAGTATGTTATGAAGTGAGAAAATAGATATGTAGCCTGATAGGTAACTATCAATAAGAAATGTTGATATAAATTTCTTAAGTCCGATTGTTTTTTTTCCCAAAAGTTCACGTAATAATAGTAAACAGGTAAACATTTAAGATTTTTGAGAATTTTTACTGCGAAATTCACCTATTTTCAAAATGGCTACCCTGGAGAAAATTTGAGCTGAAGGACCCAACTTTTTTTTTTGATTAGGTGTTATATCAGACCCTAAACTTTTGTTATAAACCATAATCGTCATATTCAATTCAAGAATTTGAATGAAATAATCCAAAACGTTAACACTAAGGTCTATGGGAAAACAATTGGTTGGTTGGTCTCTTAAGGGCGAAATTAAAACGGGGCGAATATCTTTTGTGTTGCTCAAGGGCAAAAATAACCCGGGGCGAAAAATACCAGGTATACAGTATTTGCATATCCAAATATCTTACTGAGGAACGTATTTCTATTATTAATTGTAATACCTTTGAGTTCCTAGTTTTGGTTACATATGTATATCATTTTGGAGTTGCAATTGATTTTCTTGCATTTCCTCACAAATTATGAACCGATAGTTTGTTTGTATCTTCTGTGATAGATTCATATATGCTACCAGTAAGATAGCTTGATATATATTTGATGAAAAACATAGATGTGTCGCTTAAACCTTGGTTTTTGTTTGTTTCTGTTTTTCTTTTCACGTTTTAATTGTGTAATAAATTCTAAGTAGTACAATGTCATTACTTTCTTCAATCAGATTTTTGACCGTTACCAGTTTCAGTACTGAATTCTAGTGCTCAAAATGTAAATTTGTAAAATGTAATTTGAAATACACCTTCACTGTGAACGACATTATTAAAATGAGACCACATTCTACGAGGACAGATCCACAAACCTGTAATGCAGGCTTCAAAGCATGAACATTATGCTACAGGCAGCAATTGTCCTATATTTTATCAAAAGCCTTTGTGTTGGATTGCACATATTCAACATATATTGTAACAGCCCAATATTTACACAAGCCACCGTACATAATGGACGGTTTGAAATCTTACTGAAAGCACATCCCTATTCGAAAAATGCCATCTATCAGTGAGGGTTGTATGCATTTACAAACACAGACAAAATTTTTGACATGGTGCTACATGTTGAGTTTGTGTGTTTTGAATATAATTCGGAGATTTGCAATGAACTTCAATCAAGTGTCTGATTGTCTAATTAAAGTTATTGATATTGGTGTTTTAGTGACTTCAGAATCAGATATTACGACAACGATGAGAATTACGACACCCATACCAACTTCTGACCCGACCACTACCAACATCACTTCCAATATATCATGTACAAGAAGGAAAACGAATGGATCCAAGCTCAGTCTAGATGAACTTCAAAGTATCATCACGGAGCTGAAGGCGGAGCTCGCTGTCATTAAGAACAACACCTCCACCTACCGGCGTAAACTGATCAGCGTGTACGAATCAAAGCCCTCCAGTATGGTCATAGGGGGCGTGGCCAGTATCATCATGTCAGTCGTGATTGGCTGGATTATCGTGCCTGACTTTGTCATGATGTGTGTGTTTCTGTGCAAATATTTGCATTTAAGTAGATAGATTTGCAGTCTATTTGAGTATAGCTGACATCCAAATCGTGATATAAATCCATGCGTAAGAACATATTTTATATTCAATGCATGAAAACAAATCTCTTTGGTCGTATATCCCCGAACAACGGCCTGCGTTCAGACATATTGTCGAGCTGTTGTAGGAACTACTATCTATCGTAATGTCTCTATCCAGAAGCGGAATAAGTTTACGTCATGTTTCTTTGCTAGTTCAAGCTATACTCTTAATTCAAAAATCGCCGCGTTTTTTTTGCTAGAAACTTTGGTCGATTTAAATGCTGGCGCGCTATGTGATATTTGGTTGTCTTAGTTTTCAAGTATTGAAGAAAACACTGCATTTAAAGAGAGTTTGTTCTATTTGGGTAGACAATGATATTAACTCTTTTCACATTTAGTTCCCATCATCAAATGTAATCTTTCAGGTTTTTATATTGTGGTGTATAGTTGCTTTAGTTTGATTTCATTCTCCGTATCAATCAGTGGCCATTGCTATAGAACATAGATCACGGGATTTGTTGGGTTTAAAGAAAAATAGCTATGACCTTAGATTGGCGACTTTGTTTACATTCCCCTGAAAACGATTTGGTTCTGAGGCCAACCTTCCTTTTGCAACCGAACCCTATTCGACACTTGAATTTAGGGAGGTAAGAAATAGACAATTATATTAGAATTGATAAGTCTACACGTAATGGCAGCAGTGTGTACTTACAGTGTAGGTATTATATATCCCAATCAAAATTGATCATATTTTGACAAAAAATATTTTGATACATCATTCTACCTCTTCAAGTAACCAAATTTGGTTTTTGAAAATAGGAAATGTTTGTTTCAAGCGGAAGAAATATAAAGTATGTTTTTGAAAAGTTGGCAATCTGTATAGTGTGAATCTGCCTTGGGTTGTTAGAGATTAACGGCGCCCGTCATAAGTTTATCGTCGTGTTCTGCTCTAACATTGTTGGAAGTAAGTTGGAAGTAGGGTTGTCCAAAGTAGTTCCCCACTCGTATGCCCAAAGGGAGTGACGTTCTAGGATGATTTCCTAAACATTCTCGGGTAAAGCTTCTAGTCCCCTACTAAACTGTCTTATTTGTTATCTAGGACGAAAAGTCGCTACGACCAGATTATATACATGTATGTAACTAGCGGAACATATATTTATTTATTGCTTTAATATAATAAACATATCTCGAGTATCTTATATCAATCGTTTTGTTATTTATTTCTAAACGCGGGTGAACTTGTCTGCAGTGGCTCAGGGGTTGTCATTATGACACCTATTTAATGCAGCGATATTTTACATAGAATTTCAAAAGAGCAGAAAAAATAAGATAAGAACAAAAAAAGATAGGAAACAAAACAAAAGAATACTTACATGTTAATTGAAGAAATATTGTCAACGAACCTCAAATTATCCCCAACCGTGCTTTACATTTCCCTGTGAGTTTACAAGAACAAAGATGTAGTATCGACAAAATAACCCGATAATTAATACACAATATTGCAAATTATGAACCAAAATTGAGATTAGCAAGGCGAACCTTAGAGTACAAGGAGAATAAGATCGGGTGATCCGTTAGTGTGAGAATACGTCTTTTGTTCCATCGACAGAACCCGAAAAACAAATCTAAGTCAAATTTGAGTCTCGTTCTCAAATTAAAACTACGAAGGTGACAATGGAATTGCGCCGAATTTCAACAAACATCGAATACCGCTTCATATCGATAAATGAAAACAAACATCGAATACCGCTTCATATCGATAACGGAAAACAAACATCGAATACCGCTTCATATCGATAAAGGAAAACAAACATCGAATACCGCTTCATATCGATGAAGGAAAACAAACATCGAATACCGCTTCATATCGCTAAAGGAAAACAAACATAGAATACCGCTTCATGTCGATGAAGGAAAACAAACATAGAATACCGCTTCATATCGATAACGGAAAACAAACATCGAATACCGCTTAATATCAATAACGGAAAACAAACATCGAATACCGCTTAATATCAATAAAGGAAAACAAACATCGAATACCGCTTTATATCGTTTAAGGAAAACAAGCATCGAATACCGCTTCATATTGATAAAGGAAAACAAACATCGAATACCGATTCATATTGATAACGGAAAACAAACATCGAATACCGCTTCATATCGATAAAGGAAAACAAACATCGAATACCGCTTCTGGTCTATGAAGGAAAACAAATATCAAATACCGCTTTATATCGATGAATTAAAACAAACATCGAATACCGCTTCATATCGATAAAGGAAAACAAACATCGAATACCGCTTCATATCGATAAAGGAAAACAAACATCGAATACCTCTTTATATCGATAAGGGAAAGCAAACATAGAATACCGCTTTATATTGATAACAGAAAAGAAAATCAAGTTTTCCATGCAACTAAATCATGGTCTTAATCAGCCTGCATCTGCCAAGTGGTCGACATTTGTCTCAGAGATGTTGATAGTGGGAACAAGCCCTTTACATATATCTCGGATGTTACAAACGTTCCAAGGAAAAAGAAACGACACATTATTATCTTTAAAATATATTATATAGTATTGTATATTAGCGAAATCAAGGTGTTCCGGCGGGCCGGCGCCTTCAATTCAACTACCCAGCATTCCCTGAAAATCTCGGTCAGTGTCACTTTCCTTAACTGAGAGCTAGAGTAATGAAAACGTAATAACAAGGAATGACAATTAACGAGCATTTACATGTTCAAATTTCATATCGGACAGTGAAGTAACCGGATTCATTTTTAGATATTTTTTTAAATACATCAATATTTCAATTATCGGTTGTATTAATGCAGATCAGTTTGCATACCAGAATATGATGCAATTGCTTAATTATGTTTTTATTTACATATACGATCATTCCTATTTTTGTTTTCTATTTACTTGAGTTCTTCAAAAATAATCACAATGACGACTTCATTTTGATGTGAATAGTTTTTGCATTTCATCCGTCTACGGATTTAAAGTTTGTGTGTTTAAAAGTGTGTAAGCTTTTAGTATAATAACGTTCTAAACTCAAAGAAAAGGAAAATAGCTAATTGAAAGTTTGTCAAAAAGGTGTATTTTTCAAATTCCAATCATGTAGTGATTGTCGTGTCATTTTCAGTCGTACAGTGAATGTAAGATAAAAACTATATTTTGGTTGTTGACATATAATGATTTGTTTAAGGATTGATTGTTAATTTTGCTGCTTGCATGGACTGATGAAGGGAAGTGAACCTCGTGCAACGGTCGCAGTTCATGTACCATGTGCACGAGGTTCACTTCCCTTCATCAGACCTTGCAAGCAACAAAATTGACAATCAACCCTTACATTTACGTTAACCAAATTAAAAACTTCGCCACCAGATTGCAAAATTCAGTCACAACGGTGTAACGTTAGTATGTCATTTAGTAACATTGTTATACTCATCTTACATGTGTGCACAGTAGTGGAACAGCAGACAGTCAGTTATTCTCGTCGCTAAGGCAACACAAAATATAGTCCCATACACGTTTTGATTATTACTATGTTGATACACATAAATACGATATTTTCAAGGTAAAATATTCATTTATAACAAATATTTATGATATTGTATAATAAGAACTTAGCAATATCCATATCAATACGAAATTAAAGTACAGTGTTGACAGTATAGTATGTGTGTGATTTGGTCACTCGAGACACAGGGACTCGATTAAAAAAAAAGAATGTGATGCAGTCTAAAAGCCGGGATATTCAGAGCTCGAGAAAAAAGTGTAACACTGTGGATTTAAGTCGCAGGTGGTGTACATGGTGTTCTTGAATTATTGGATTTCATAGTCGCATTGGCGTTTTGGGATGCAAATCCTGATAACAGTAAGTAAAGAAACATTGATTTGAAAATTTGCGGTATTCGACGGTCGGATTGAGTCAAATTACGACAATAATATGTCCCTGTTCTCGATATAGCATACTTCTACTAAAAGTCTGTTTTGTGTTATTAAATATTGTTTAAATTGAGTTTTTTTTTCTGTGACCACTGAAATGGTATTAAGCATGGCATTCGAGATACAGCATACGTTAGACCTGCTGCGCTACGTAGGTCATGAGCTCGGTGCTATCGAGAGTGTCAGTGTTCTGTCAGATCCTGTTTCTAAACTTTCTGCATTATACTGGCATTTTTATTAACACATAAAGCGGCTATTCCACTTGTGTTCATATACGTTTATAACAATGTTACGCAATTCACAAAGTGAAAGTGCATTCAAGTCTGAGGCGGTACAGAACTCTATCGCCATTGTAAACTCAGTGAATGTATTCACGCGCCGGCAAGAAAGTGATTCGTTTCTCAGAAGAGAAAGCACGCGACCCAAAATCTTCAACGGGACATGCAGTGATCTGGGTTTACTTTGTTCATTGAGGCGGAGCGAAGTGAAAATGTAAATATTCTGAATTGAAGTCATTATAATCTTGTAATTTTACTGACTTTAAATGGCGTTTTGTTTGATTTCCTCTGTGCTTTTTTTTTGGATCAAAATCAAGTATTACTTCCCATTTCCTTCCCCAATTAAAAAAAAGTTTCTCTTTTTAGGTTTAAGAAAGATTTCTGAATTAATAGATATGTATGTATGTATGTGCTATATATGAAAATTGCTACGTACATTAAATTTATTTAAAATACGCTCTTATTTTTATATTTTGATTAAACTTTTGTACCAAAAGTATGTTTTGAGATTATCTCTTATACGACCACAAGCGTGATTGTGTGTATCCAAAAGAACGCGGGAATGAGCGATGAATTTGCCCCTGAGGACAATTTAAAATTATGGATGATACGATATTAAATGAAAAGTATGTTTTCAATTAATATATAAAAATATTGTTTTTTTTTTCACTGTCAGTATCGTCATTTATGAGGCGAAATGCCACCAACTCACCATTTTTTGTAACGATAATAATGAGCACCATGCGGAATTCGCATTCTCACGTAATTTTTAAGGTAAAACAAACCTTTTTTCATTACACATGCTATAGTTTTATCAATTAAAACAGGAGGATTTTCTGAGGAAATATCAAAGACACAATGAATATTGGAGGGTGAAATACACGTACAGATCAATACCCAGTATGTACCTACTTGTTAATTTATGGTGTAAACTCTTAACATGTTGTCTTTGGATACGACACCAAGTCAGAGTGTTGGACACAGGTGTTAGAGATTCTTTATATACGTATCTCAATCAGGGATCCTCTGATGAAAGCTTAGTACTGATGAATTATTTAACAGGTTACTATAAAACCAACACGAAAGAAAACTGATATCGACATCAAAATCGATACTCAAAGGTTTCCGTGTATATGAAACTGACAAGGTATCGGTCTACCAATTTCAAGTCTCTATTGAGGTGATTACAACTAGCTTTATGGGGGCCGAGCGGTTAAGGTGTCCCGACACTTTCATTACTGGCCCTCCACCTCTGGGTTGCGAGTTCGAAACCTACGTGCGGCAGTTGTCAGGTACTGACCGTAGGCCGGTGATTTTTCTAAATATATAAATATATATGATCGTATTTGACCGACAGTCAGAGAACTTAGAATGTGTTTAGGTCTTATAATGGGTTGTCATAATATCTATCCCCCCATACACACACAAAACAACAAACATATAACAAAAACGTTTGAATATGTGCTATACTAGGACAGGTTCAATAACATATAGACTGTAGTTATCAAGTCCCTGTGAATCCACAGTCTGTACATGTACCATGGTAGGACAAGCTAATGCCACAGGCGCTTGCATAGAAAATGTGATTTTTTTTTATATGGCATGCGCAGTGTATGTCAGTGCTATGGTACAGCTGTCAAACAAGAAACAAAACCTGGAGTTTAATTACCATGACTGTCGAGACTCTTGTTGCTCTGTTTAAAACTTTATAACTTTTCCGACGTAAAATGTAACATTTTTTTGTAGTAAAAAGTTGTTTAAATGGTGCCATATGCATTTTGTTAACATATATAGTCATACATAAAAGCTATATAGTTTCTCCATCCCCGGTCAATATGTAATAGATACATAATGGGTACGAGTGATGTATCGGATATATCACACGAGTGCGTAGCACGATTGTGATATATGCGATACGTCACGAGTACTCATTTTGTATCTGTTTTATCCAATGACAGCCGAGGTTTTGTCACCCACGTGCCTAGGGGTGGAGCTATAAAATTGATCAGAACCTATCACTGTGATATGTTTCCCGCCAATTTCTGACACGTTTCATTTTTCTGTCACAGTAGCCTATTCATTTCTAGTGAGAATGTCAACCATGGCGGATCATGTACTGATCATTGATGTTGATGTGTTTACCGACCTCGACCTAGTATGAGTATGAACTGGAAGATAATGAAACGAAGAAAGACAACTTTTTGACTCGTGCCCTGACCGGGCCTCGAACTCACGATCTACGGCACCCAATTGCCTAGCCAGAAATACCCGCAGCTCATACCGATGTGCCACTGTGCCACATCAATGGCGCAGTCATGGTCGGCCCGATACCCTGACATGATAATTGTGGAAGTCTTCTATCAGATGATATGAATACCTGGATCGCAATGTATTGACATTGTCCCCGTCCCTGTTGTTATATGCATGTCGATTTGTATTCATAGATTCTCAAACTATCACGATATTCTGAAAATGATTTTTTTTTTTAATTTGAGATTGGGGATTTATTCCGTATGGCGGAGATGGGCATGTCGATTCGAGAAAGAGAATTAATACAAGGAAAAAATGGCCATCCGAATTTATACTATCGAGTCAAAAAATATCAAATCGTAGAAAATGATAATGTAATTGCAAACTATTTCAAGCATACATCACCATTTGAAGATTTGCATCTTATGATATTAATTATTAAGTACATTTGTAGTATCTATCTTTGAGATAAAACTGAATTATTAGGTATTTTGCTTGAAAATATCAAGAGTTCTGTAGAAGTTGTTTGTATATTTCGTGTGAAATGGAGTCAGCAACCTACATTTTCAAATATGTTTTGGCTATATGGGCCTTTAGTGTTAAGGTCAGAATACATTTGCTGTCAAGGTTTGAATAAACAGAGATAAACAACTACAAAAAATAGTGGTTTTCTTTACTGTGATGCCTTTGGGCTTGAGGTAGATATATGTATCACCCATGCTGTAAATAGGGTTACCTTGATTTCTGTCTTTCTTTTATCTTGAAATGACATTCATGGAACAAAATGGGTCGGTGCTTCGACCGAACCGAATCAAAATCGATCCTGTTCACATCAGCCAAATACCATCTACACTTTAACCCAGATGTGCGCAAGTGCGCGAAGTCACGTATACGCAAGCGTAGACATGATCTTTTCGCAATGTTCTTTAAATGCTGCCCGACCTTCGTTACCAGTGGACTATCATAATTGTAACTTGAATACCAAAGCCACAACAACCAATAACCATATGACATTTTTATTCTGATGGATGCCACTATCATAACGCTGTTGACTTTGACTCTTCTGTGCAAAGGTATGTTTCTGGCAATAAGGTTTTCACTCCTCTGTTGCAATTATCTTCAAAGTAATGGTGTTTATGTTTATCCATATGCGTGCAATTTCAGCGAAAATTGAATGTTGCTTTAATTCTCCTAGTTGAAAGTTTTTTTTGTTGTTTTTTTTCTTTTCTTTTTTGACTTGTTGTTGCTTTTGTTTTTGTTTGTGTGCGTTTCTATTGTGATTGTTTACTTTTTTTTCACAACTTGTCATTCTACCCAAACTCCGCAAGGGATAATCTTAATAATTTGAATGTCGTGAAATTTTGAAATTTTATTAATATTTTCCGTTAGATGACATACAAAGGAATTAATAAAACAATTTGCCTGAGTTGGTGAGTATAATCAAATCCGAAGGGAGTACTCTGATGTACAATATACGGCTTGTGTGGCTTTTTGACCAAAATGTTCGATTTGCTCATGCGTTTTGAAATGTATAATGAAGTGAAATGTAATTAAAATATGGTTAAACAATTATGGAGTAAAACATCATGTAGGTAACGGTTGGTAGATATCTCGGTGGGAAGACCAACGTCATGTAGGTAACGGTTGGTAGATGTCTCGGTGGAGGAATCCGACGTCCTGTAGGTAACGGCTGGTAGATGTCTCGGTGGAGGAATCCGACGTCCTGTAGGTAACGGTTGGTAGATGTCTCGGTGGAGGAATCCGACGTCCTGTAGGTAACGGTTGGTAGATGTCTCGGTAGAGGAATCCGACGTCCTGTAGGTAACGGTTGGTAGATGTCTCGGTGGAGGAATCCGACGTCCTGTAAGTAATGGATGGTAGATATCTCGGTGGAGGAATCCGACGTCCTGTAGGTAACGGTTGGTAGATATCTCGGTGGAGGAATCCGACGTCCTGTAGGTAACGGTTGGTAGATATCTCGGTGGAGGAATCCGACGTCCTGTAGGTAACGGTTGGTAGATGTCTCGGTGGAGGAATCCGACGTCCTGTAGGTAACGGTTGGGAGATGTCTCGGTGGGAAGACCAACGTTCTTATATGTAATGGTTGGTAGATGTCTCGGTGGAGGAATCTGCAGAAATGCCCCTTTGACCCTGATTTTTTAGCAAATTTGTATTTTTGTGTTTGTGTTTGCTTCACGAAGATTCCTCTTATAGCCCCAACTGTTATTGTGTCTTTAGAATGCGAGTGTTGAATTGTCGATAGAAATGTCATGCTATCATGCCGAGTGTTGTTGTGTCCCTTGGAATGCCCTCTCATGACCCCGAAAATTGAATTGTCTCTAGAAATGTAATCCTATGATACCAAGTGTTGTTGTGCCCTTTGAGATGTCATCTTATGACCTGGACTGTTGTTGTGCCCCCCCCCCCCCCCCCCCCCCACCCCCCCCCCCGAAATGAAATTTCCTCATATTACCCAGACTGTCTTTGCTTGTGCGCCAAGAAAATTGTGGCTTTAGCTGTTGTGGAGATATCGATGTTGCCACTAATGAAAACATAACTCGTAAAACTCTTTTTAAACGTATAAGTGTAAATAATGTACAAAGATTCTGGTGTAGAAATCAATGATTGTGTTTCCTAATCAAAGGTTACCCAAATACATAGACTCTATCACATACAACATTTAAATCTACTATATCCATTAAACCTTTAGTATACGCTATGCCTTTAAGAATACAGAACCAATGTATCATTTGTCTTGCTAAGCTCCCATAGCGATAAATACATACATTTTGCAAACAAAATCATTTTCATGAATCACATTAACATAATCGTATTTAATATCAAAACTTCCTTTCAAGTGTATTGTTTTTTTTTCTATTTTACATAATTTAAATGTATTTCGGCATATTTGAAATCATTTTCGCCTCCACTCGAATGTCTTGGTGGAGTTCTCTGTAATCACCAATAACATAAATGGAGTAGAGCTCGCTGCAATGACCAATGGCATTAGTGGTAGAGGGCAAGTGTGTTTGTGTGTTGGGGTGGGGGGATGTTCGCTGTAATCGCCAATAATAAAATAGCATAAGTAGTGGGTTCGATTCATATGAAAATATATATGTTTGTATAATGCTTTATTTTCTCGAATGTCTTGTTTTAGGTTGTGTAAAGGGTATAGATTCACCATTCTTCCTCACACCTGAGAAGATGATACGGCCCACCGTGGATTCCTACTGTGAAGACCACAATGGCCGACTGATAACAATCAATACAAAGTCCAAGTTTGATAGTGTCTTAGCTGCCGACAAACTGTACCATGATAACTTGATGTGAGTATATCACTATGTTTATTTTTTGTTTTGTCTTTGTTTTACTTATATATTTCATAATTTATCTATTTATTTATCTATTCAATGACTGTTTTATTTAGATAATCACTTATTTGATTTTCGATAAATGTGTTCAATGATAGATTTATATAATAATTGATTGATTGATCTTTTTCACGATTTATGTATTGATTTTGTGATTCCCGATATATCCCCCTATGATCACAGTTTGTTACGGTAATCGTATCTATGGAAAGGCCGACATTTATTGGGTGCTCTGCTTGTATAAGGTTCATAATCACATATTCTCCCCCCCCCCCCCCCCCCCAAAAAAAAAATGCGGCTTTAACGTGTTTTGTGATGATTTCCTAAATATGGTGCCGATATCTACCTCACTGGTCGAAGAAGAAAGTAATTCCGCAGCAAGAAATAAAACCGGAATTGTTCCAACACAACCAATTCCCTATGTTTTAGTTTTCTATGATTTTGACAGTTTACCGAAATCAGATAATGTGTCAGTGTTAAATTAGTGGTCTCATTTATATAATATTTACCTATCAATGTTTGGTTTGTATTTATGAGGTACCATACTGTACCACTTTAAGAGTTTATGTTTAAATTGCAGATCAACAACAAGATTGTTCATTGGCCTGAATGTTACGTCTTCAGACTGTTCCAGCTTTACATGGGTCACTGGGGAGCCAATGACTTGGAGTAACTGGGACGAGAGTGCCGGAGAACCACGAGGTTGTACCGAGAAAAAATGTGTCAAGCTTAAAAACACATATTTCGAAACTTCATTCTGTGATAGGGTCCGGGTAGGACTCTGTGAATATGGTGAGTGATATTTTTTTTAAATCACTCTGTCTTAAGTTAAGGAGGTTTTTGATATTCTCAAAGGTATATTGATAGGCCTAATTTCCTACTTTTTCTAACCAAAGTTTGATCATTATTACAAAACTTTTTTTTAACTTCTAATTGTCCATAGGTGAGCTTTGTATAATATAAGGAAGATCCTTTTAACCTTTTGATATACTGATAGAGGTCACACAAAGAGTGGTTGTTAGAAAGATAATTTATGTCACTTGTTGGAATATATCAAAACACATTCGCATTGTGGAATTAGGTAATCAAAATAGAAAAGGGTTAACTGATTCTCATATCTTAGACTTGAATGTGCTTAAAATCGGAATAGTCTATTAACAAATTACTCCACTGTGAATTGAGCGTCGCATACATGGCTGATTAGTGGAACTTCTCGTTTTAAAGTGAACGAATGGAATTGATATGTGTTCACAGAACGCAGCCGAGAGATGACATCTTTAAAAAAAAAGTTTGTTGCTCGTCTGAAAAGACTAGAATAGCTGCCATTCACTTTGCATGACAGTACAATAGACAGGTTTGAAATCTGTTCATCATAGTTTAATATTTGTTGGATATCAAAAACATTTTTTCTTCTCGGTCAACGTGAAAGTTGCCTTTAGTTCTGAAATGACTCGAAGCCAAAGTTATCTTTCATTTTTTGATTGTATGCAACCATTTCAGCCATATGACTATCCACCATTCAAACATTTTCAAACACAAATACATTTACAATCGCCGATACAATCACTGATAAAAACAATGAAAGAACGTGTGGTGATATTCACTATAATATGTGCTCAATGATTAATAGTATCTTCGAAGTTATATACCACAAATGATTGGTGCTAAAATACCATTACGGGTAAATCGTAAATTATCTTTTCAGAGAGATATGAACACCAATTTATTAAAGCGTGGTCATGTACTGTGTCTGTATTATAATTACTGCATCATCAACTATTGGCCTGGTATACAAATTATAATTTATATGTATCGGTTTCAGTGACACCCACCCATGAGTCAACGACAGACATTGATGAGTTAATGACAACCACATATGAGTCGTCGACAACATCCACTGAGTTGCAGATAGTCACTGATGAGTATCCGACAACCACCCATGAGTCGACTACAACATCCACTCTGTCCCCGACAACCGTCCGTGAGTCGCCGATAACAACAACTGAGTCCCCGACAACCATAGGTGAGTCGACAACATCCGCTGAGTCCCAGACAACCGATGAGCCGTCGATAACAACAATTGAGTCCCCGACAAAAACCCCTGAATCGACAACAACATCCATTATGTCCCAGGCAACTACCCGTGAGTCCCCAAGCACCATTCCGGAGACGAAGACAACACCTACTAAGCCGAGGACAACGAACAATGAGTCAATTATCGAAGGCAAGATAACTACTAATATAACCACAGCTGACTTTACATGCTATGATACAACCTTTATCAAAGTAATCATATTACTATCAATTTTAGTTAATGTTTTATTTATATAAGCATTAACATTATGTCTAAGAAAGTGTTTTTAAACAAAAAGTTATCTGATAGGTAAATATAACATTCTATCTAGATACTCCAAGAATTTCGTTCCATTCCGCTGTCTCCACTATTGAAATCCTCCTCAATACCCAACGGCGAATGGCCACCTCGGCTGTCTGCACCCTTGTGGTCCCCCATTGCTCAGAAGTGTATGGCCACCTCGGCTGTCTGCATCCTTGTGTCCCCCACTGCTCAGAGGCGTATGGCCTCCTCGGTTGTCTGCACCCTTGTGGTCCCCCATTGCTCAGAGGTGTATGGCCACCTCGGATGTCTGCACCCTTGCGCCCCCCCACTGCTCAGAGGCGTATGGCCACCTCGGCTGTCTGCACTCTTGTGGTCCTTCGTAATGCTCAGAGGCGTGTGGCCACTTCGGCTGCCTACATTCTTATAGTCTTCCTCAATGCCCAAAGGCGTATGGTCACTTAAGCTTCCAAGGCCTGTAACTTTGGAGTCATCATCGATTCCCTAGGGGCTGTGTTCACTGCCGCTGTCTGCATATTTGGAATCCTCTTCGATACTCCAGGGGGTTCACTTCTCGCTGTTTGATCATTTCAAATCACCCTCAAGTCATATGCAACGGGAGTAAAGCAGAAGTGAATGTAACCCCAGATTTATTGAGGATGTAACACATGCACATATTGACTATATGACAAATGTTTATTTGTTTGTGTCCTATTATTGTACAGATGATATCAATCCTATACAGAAGGATAAAACAGATGTACGATAGAATAATTCTCATTCTCGTACAAGGGCTATATCATAAAGAGTTTTAATACATATTCAGTAGGAGCATAATTATGGTCTTACCAACTCAATACACATCGGCCTATTTTTCTTCCCAGTGTAATTATCAATAGAAAAAAAACTTTTTGTTTGAAGACATTTGATAAACATCTGTACACATTTAACGCATCAAATCATTGTAAAATCATGTCATCAATAGAGGATTCTATTACAAGTTTCCTTTTGTTTCACACTAGAGGTTCGACTGTGATTGCACATACTCAATAGATTGTGTACATTCATATATCTTCACAAAGCAACTATACATAACAGTCGGTTTGAGGCTGATATCTTACTGAAAACACATTTCTTTGAATTATTTAGCCCAAAAATGATGGTTGTATGTATGTTAAAACAAAAAATGTTCCGTTTATGTTTTACAAAGATAATTCGTTGATTTGAATATCTTTCAAAGTATTTTGGTGTATATATGAGGTTATAAAGAGCGATGTTTTTGTAACTTCAGAATCAGATATCACAACACCCGTCCCAACTTCTGACCCGACCACTACCAGAATTGCTACCAATATATCCTGTATCAGAAGGCAAACGAATGGAACCAAGCTCAGTCTAGATGAACTTCAAAGTATCATCACGGAATTGAAGGCGGAGCTCGCTGTCATAAAGAACAATACCTCCTCCTACCGGCGTAAACGAATCAGCGTGTACGAATCAAAGCCCTCCAGTATGGTCATAGGGGGCGTGGCCAGTATCATCATGTCAGTCGTGATTGGCTGGATTATCGTGCCTGACTTTGTCATGATGTGTGTGTTTCTGTGCAAATGTTTACATTTAAGTAGATAGATTTGCAGTCTATTTGAGCATAGCTGACATCCAAATTGTGATATGAATCCATGCGTAAGAACATATTTTATATTCAATGCATGAAAACAAATCTCTTTGGTCGTATATCCCCGAACAACGGCCTGCGTTCAGACATATTGTCGAGCTGTTGTAGGAACTACTATCTATCGTAATGTCTCTATCCAGAAGCGGAATAAGTTTTGTTTTTTGGAACTACCTTTATAAACGGTAAA